>NC_133334.1:131630547-131930547 GCF_042186555.1 Aquarana catesbeiana | reverse complement strand
CAAATGAAATTTTTATCATTTTTCCCACAAATAGAGCTTTCTTTTGGTGGTATTTGATCACCTTTGCGGTTTTTATTTTTTGTTAAAAAAATGTAAAAAGGCCGAATTTAAAAAAATATATATCTTTTTTTTATATTTTGATATAAAATTTTAAAACAGGTAAATTTTCTCCTTCATTGATGTACGCTGATGAGGCGGCACTGATGGGTTACCAGCAGGTGGCAGTGATGGGCATTGATGGGTGGCAGTGATGGGCACTGATGGGTGGCAATAATGGGCACTGATCGGTTACACTGATAGGCAGCACTGCTAGGTGGCACTGATTGGCATCACTGGTGGGCATTGATAGGTGGCACTTATGGGCATTGATAGATGTCTCCATACATCTATTAGTCCGAATTCCTCCAGTAAGCGAGCAAAAGGTGTATGTCCCTGTCTTACTGAGGAGGTGTGAGCAGGGGCAGGTAATTTGTCCCATATGGGATTTAGGTAATTGTTAAAATCACCCACCGCCAGGAGCGGGATATCTGGAAAATGAGCAATAAAGCTCAAGCTCACCAGGCTCTTGAGGACCTCGGATGAAAACAGTGGTGGTATATATATATATATATATATATATATATATATATATATATATATATATATATATATATGCCACCACCATTTTCATCCGAGGTCCTCAAGAGCCTGGCGAGCTTTATTGCTCATATATACCACCACCGTTTTCATCCGAGGTCCTCAAGAGCCTGGCGAGCTTTATTGCTCATTGCCCCTGGTTATAGTGGAAATGTAACCCTTTCTTTCTCTCCTTATTCCCAGAACCAAACCCAATGCTTGGTTTGCTCAAACTTTTTTTTCAAGACAACATAAACACTGCTCAGTTAAGTGTTGTCTGGGATACTGCTAAGGTCTATATGAGAGGTCAGTTTATCAAACTAATAACCCTTAACAAAACCAATACCAAAGCCTGGGAAACAATGGTATGCAGGGAGGTTACAGAGACTGAAGATAGATATATCACTAACCCTACAGAGGATACAAAGGAGGCTTGGTCCAGGTAACTGGCACTGCAGCTGGCTGAGAACAAGGTTTTTTCTACAGCAAACTCATTTCGAGGAGGGGGAGGCTACTGGGCACATGCTGGCTATGCTGGCACTTGCACAGAGGTCATCCTCCCTTGTCTCGGCCATTTGCAATGACCAAGGTGCCCTCCAGTCCCAGACCTCTGACATCATTAGAATCTTTAGATCATTCTGTGCTGATCTCTATAGTTCTACAGTACAGCCTTCTGACATGGAGGTTGGGGGATTTCTAGATGGCTATGTATTGCCCTGCTTGTCGGCATCAGATGCTGCATTGCTCAATGCCCTATTAATGGAGAAGCAACTGGCGTTAGCTCTTTGCTCATTCTCATAATAATAAATCTCCGGGGGCAGATGGCCTTCCATCCGAGGTCTACAAGCGATATGCGGGCACATTGCTACCTATACTTCTGAAGGTCTACAATGAAGCATTTCAGGCCAGAGCTTTGCCCACTTCTATGACTGAGGCAATCATTGTTCTTCTATTAAAACCAGGAAAAGATGCTACTTTAACCACTTGCTTACTGGGCATCTAAACTCCCCTCCTGACCAGACCAATTTTCAGCTTTTAGTGCCGTCACTCTTTGAATGACAATAGCATGGTCATACAACAGTGTACCCAAATGAAATTTTTTTCATTTTTTTCCCCTCAAATAGAGCTTTATTTTGGTGGTATTTGATCACCTCTGGGAGTTTTTTTTATTTTTTGTTAAAAAGATTAAAAAAGTCCAAAATAAAAAAAATAAATACAAAACCGTTTTATATTTCGTTAATACATTTTGCAAACAGGTAATTTTCCTCCTTCATTGATGTACGCTGATGAGGCTGCACTGATGGGCACCGATGGGCTGCATTGATGGGCTCTGATAAGGTGGCATTGAAGGGCACTAATAGGTGGCACTGATGGGCACTGATTGGCACCACTGATGGGCATTGATAGGTGGCACTTGTGGGTATTGATAGGTGGCACTGATTTATGGCATTTTTATGAACTGGTGGGCACTGATTTGTGGCACTGTGGGCACTGATTCATGGTATTGTGGGCACTGGCAGGCGGTACTGGTGGGTACAGATGAGGCAGCTTCACCTCTTCCTCTTTGGGACTGATGTCCCTTCAACAGAAGCCGGTGATCAGCCTTTTCTTCTCCTCACGCTGTCAGCAATTACCAATCTTCTGTTTACATCACATGATCAGCTCTCATTGGCTGACAGCTGATCACGTGGTAAGGGGCCGGGATCGACCCCTTACTTCGCTCTGTGATCACCCGAGTCTCATTGACTCGGTGATCACAGCTCGCACTGCGTGCACCCTGCAGGAGCACGTGGGGAGCGTGCAAAGGGGAGGATGTCCACTGGCAGCCTCCCGGCAAAGTAGATCCACCCTGTAGCTGTCATTCGGCTATAGCGCAGATCTGAAGGGCTTAACCAACCCCACCAGGTTTACCGATCTATTTCCGTGCTTACAACCAATGTCAAACTATTGGCCCGTGTGTTGGCGACCAGATTGGCTCAGGTGATACATTCATAGATGCAAAAGGACCAGTCTGGATTCATGCCCACTACATCCATGGCCCAGAACCTTCGGAGGCTTTTCCTAAACTTATAATTGCCTGTGATAATCCTGGTAACTGAGCCATCTTTTCATTAGACGCATCTAAGGCCTTCAACAGTGTTGAGTGGCCTTAAATGTGGAAGGTGTTGGAACATATGAGCCTGGGTACTAATTTTATCAAGTGGGTCAAGATACTGTATGTCGAACCCTTGGCTAGGATTAGAGTGAACGGGGAACTCTCAGAACCTTTTGCATTATTCCGGGGCACTAGGCAGGGGTGTCCTTTGTCACCCCAGCTGTTTGCCCTAGCTTTGGAACCTCTCGCATCACGGATACGCGAGGAGTAGGGATGAGCTTCGTGTTCGAGTCGAACCCATGTTCGACTCGAACATCGGCTGTTCACCCGTTCGCCGAATTGCGAACGATATGGGCCGTTCGCGCTAAATTCGTGTGGCGCGTCACGGCCCATAATTCACTGCGGCATCGCAGTGCATTGCTGGCTGATGATTGGCCAAGCATGCACTATGACCCGCATGCTTGGCCAATCACAGCGCCGTCAGTAGAGAGAGCTGTAATTGGCCAAAGCCAGGGTGGCTTTGGCCAATTATGGCTCAGGGGATTTAGTACACACCCCACACTATACAAGGCCGCCTGCACGGCGGCCCTGTGTAGTGTGTGTTCCGGTGTGCTGAGAGATAGAGAGAGAGAGAGACAGTGTCATTTGATTTGAGTTAGATAGATTAGGCAGAACAGTCAGTCAGTTAGCTGCACTTACAGTGTATTGTGTATATATATGCATCCCAGGTGTTGCATATATATATATACATTGTATTCAGTTTAGCTAGATCCGTTCCTGTTATCTTCTATCTAGACTATTTACATTTAATGCAGTGCGTCCTGCTCACAGTGTTCAGCTAGATCCGTTCCTGCTATTTACATTTAGTGCAGTGCGTCCTGCTCACAGTGTTCAGCTAGATCCGTTCCTGTTATCTTCTAGACTATTTACATTTAGTGCAGTGCGTCCTGCTCACAGTGTTCAGCTAGATCCGTTCCTGCAATTTACATTTAGTGCAGTGCGTCCTGCTCACAGTGTTCAGCTAGATCCGTTCCTGCTATTTACATTTAGTGCAGTGCGTCCTGCTCACAGTGTTCAGCTAGATCCGTTCCTGCTATTTACATTTAGTGCAGTGCGTCCTGCTCACAGTGTTCAGCTAGATCCGTTCCTGTTATTTACATTTAGTGCAGTGCGTCCTGCTCACAGTGTTCAGCTAGATCCGTTCCTGCTATTTACATTTAGTGCAGTGCGTCCTGCTCACAGTGTTCAGCTAGATCCGTTCCTGCTATTTACATTTAGTGCAGTGCGTCCTGCTCACAGTGTTCAGCTAGATCCGTTCCTGCTATTTACATTTAGTGCAGTGCGTCCTGCTCACAGTGTTCAGCTAGATCCGTTCCTGTTATCTTCTAGACTATTTACATTTAGTGCAGTGCGTCCTGCTCACAGTGTTCAGCTAGATCCGTTCCTGTTATTTACATTTAGTGCAGTGCGTCCTGCTCACAGTGTTCAGCTAGATCCGTTCCTGCTATTTACATTTAGTGCAGTGCGTCCTGCTCACAGTGTTCAGCTAGAGCCGTTCCTGCTATTTACATTTAGTGCAGTGCGTCCTGCTCACAGTGTTCAGCTAGATCCGTTCCTGTTATCTTCTAGACTATTTACATTTAGTGCAGTGCGTCCTGCTCACAGTGTTCAGCTAGATCCGTTCCTGCTATTTACATTTAGTGCAGTGCGTCCTGCTCACAGTGTTCAGCTAGATCCGTTCCTGTTATCTTCTAGACTATTTACATTTAGTGCAGTGCGTCCTGCTCACAGTGTTCAGCTAGATCCGTTCCTGTTACCTTCTAGACTATTTACATTTAGTGCAGTGCGTCCTGCTCACAGTGTTCAGCTAGATCAGTTCCTGTTATCTTCTAGACTATTTACATTTAGTGCAGTGCGTCCTGCTCACAGTGTTCAGCTAGATCCGTTCCTGTTATCTTCTAGACTATTTACATTTAGTGCAGTGCGTCCTGCTCACAGTGTTCAGCTAGATCCGTTCCTGTTATCTTCCTACTGACAGGCAGGCTTGTCTGGTTACAGTATATAAAGCTACCTGAAGAAAATTACAGGTGTTCTATTTGATCCTATTAGTACCACGGTCAGGCAGCTAGACTATTTACATTTAGTACAGTGCATCCTGCTCACAGTGTTCAGCTAGATCCGTTCCTGTTATCTTCCTACTGACAGGCAGGCTTGTCTGGTTACAGTATATAAAGCTACCTGAAGAAAATTACAGGTGTTCTATTTGATCCTATTAGTACCACGGTCAGGCAGCTAGACTATTTACATTTAGTACAGTGCGTCCTGCTCACAGTGTACAGCTAGATCCGTTCCTGTTATCTTCCTACTGACAGGCAGGCTTGTCTGGTTACAGTATATAAAGCTACCTGAAGAAAATTACAGGTGTTCTATTTGATCCTATTAGTACCACGGTCAGGCAGCTAGACTATTTACATTTAGTACAGTGCGTCCTGCTCACAGTGTTCAGCTAGATCCGTTCCTGTTATCTTCCTACTGACAGGCAGGCTTGTCTGGTTACAGTATATAAAGCTACCTGAAGAAAATTACAGGTGTTCTATCCCAGCTTAGTGCAGCTACAGGCCATTAGTATGTCTGGAAGGCCAAGAAGGAGAGGCAGACAGTCACAAGCCAATAAGAGAGGGCAAGCAGGCTCTGTGTCTAGTGCTGGTCGTGGAGACGGTGCATCCTCATCAGCACGTGGCCATGGGACACGCTTGGCCTTTTTTTCGGCAGCTGGCCGTGTTGAGCCGCAACATGCGGAAGACTTGGTCGAGTGGATGACCAAGCCGTCCTCATCCTCCTCATCCTCTCTCACCCATGCCCAGGGTGCTTTGTCTGGCAAAGCAGCGGCCTCTTCCCTCAGCTCAATGTCATCAGTGACTCCTTCCCTAGCTCCACCATGTCCTCATGAGGATTCCCTCGAACTGTTTGACCACAGTGTTGGGTACATGCTCCAGGAGGATGCCCAGCGTTTGGAAGGCTCTGATGACGATACTGAGCTCGATGAAGGCAGTAACATGAGCACGGACAGAGGGGGTGCCCAAGAAGGACAGCAATCTGGCAGTCATGCTCCCCCTGCTGCAGCATACTGCCAGGTTTGCTCCAGTGATGAGGAGGGAGGGGATGATGAGGTCACTGACTCAACGTGGGTGCCTGATAGGAGAGAGGAGGAGGAGGAGGAGGAGGAGGAGGAGGAGGTGGCGGCACATCACCAACGAGGCAGGATGCCCTCCAGGGGCCAGCCTAAGGGCAGCACATTGACTGCATCACACCCCAAAGCTCCACATGTGCAGGGCGCTGCAGTCTCTGCGCGTTATTCAAAAAGTTCTTTGGTGTGGGCCTTTTTTGAGACGAGTGCATCAGATCGCACCGCTGCTATTTGCAACATATGTCTCAAGCGTATCTCGCGTGGCCAAAACATCTCCCGCTTGGGTACCACATGCTTGACCAGACATATGTTGACCTGCCATGCAGTTCGTTGGCAAGCGTATCTAAAAGACCCACACCAAAGAACAAAGAGGATCTCTCCTTGCTCCTCATCAGCTGAGATTTCCAACCCCACTAGACCTTCAGTCCTCTCTGAGACCTGCAGTGAGAGGAATGAAGGTGTAGAATTAGGTGTGTCACAGCCAAGTACTTGTGGGCAATCTGCTTTTGGTACACCGACGTCAGATTGTACCAGGCAAATTTCCCTGCCCCAGCTGCTGCACCGCCGAAAGAAGTTTGCTCCCAGCCATCCACATGCCCAGCGGTTGAATGCTAGCTTGGCAAAATTGCTAGCACTTCAACTGCTGCCTTTTCAGTTGGTAGACTCTGCCCCCTTCCGTGAGTTTGTGGAATGTGCGGTTCCTCAGTGGCAGGTACCCAAACGCCACTTTTTCTCACGGAAGGCGATTCCGGCTCTCTACCGGCATGTGGAAGGCAATGTCCATGCCTCGCTGGACAGGGCGGTCAGCGGTAAGGTGCATATTACCGCTGACTCATGGTCCAGCAGGCATGGACAGGGACGTTACCTAAGTTTCACGGCGCATTGGGTGACTCTGCTGGCAGCTGGGAAGGATGCAGGACAAGGTGCAGTAGTGTTGGAGGTTGTTCCGCCACCACGCCTCCAAAATGCTGATTGTGACACACCTCTCTCCTCCACCCCCTCCTCTTCTTCTTCCTCCATGGCCTCTTCCTCGGAACCAGCGGTGCTCCGTAGGCGTTCAAGGGGCTACGCAAGTACGCAGGCCAAAAGATACCATGCGGTGCTTAAGCTGGTGTGCTTGGGGGACAGGAGCCACACTGGGGCAGAGGTTCTGTCAGCTCTGCAGGGGCAGGTTCAGAGGTGGTTGACGCCACGCCAACTTAAGGCAGGAATGGTGGTTTGCGACAATGGCACCAACCTCCTCTCTGCCCTCCGACAGGGACAAATGACCCATGTGCCCTGTTTGGCTCACGTCCTTAACTTGGTGGTGCAGCGGTTCTTGGGCAGGTACCTGGGCTTACAGGATGTCCTGAGGCAGGCCAGGAAAGTCTGTGTGCATTTCCGCCGGTCATATAATGCCAGTGCTCGGCTGACGGACCTCCAAAAGGAGTTTAACCTGCCCAAGAACCGCCTAATCTGTGACATGCCCACCAGGTGGAACTCAACGTTGGCCATGCTGCAGCGGCTGCACACGCAGCAGAGGGCCATCAATGAGTACCTGTGCGACTATGGCACCAGGACAGGGTCAGGGGAGCTTGGTTTTTTTTCCCCACGCCAGTGGGCCATGATCAGGGATGCATGCACTGTCCTGTCACCATTTGAGGAGGCCACGAGGATGGTGAGCAGTGACAGTGCATGCATCAGTGACACTGTCCCCCTTGTCCACCTGTTGGAGCACACGCTGCGTGGAATAATGGACAGGGCACTTGAGGCAGAACAGAGGCAGGAAGAGGAGGACTTCCTTAGCTCTCAAGGCCCCCTTTATCCAGACAGTGTTCCTGCGTGCCCGCCGATCACACAGGAAGAGAACGAGGAGGAAGAGGAGGAGGAGGAAGATTGTGTCAGTATGGAGGTGGAGCCTGGCACTCAGCATCAGCAGCAGTCTTTAAGGGATCAGTCCCAAGAAACACATGGACTTGTACGTGGCTGGGAGGAGGTGGCTGCGGACCATGTCGTTCTTAGTGACCCAGAGGACTCCGGACCGAATGCCTCAGCAAACCTACGCTGCATGGCCTCCCTGATCCTGCAAAGCCTGCGTAAGGATCCTCGTATTCGTGGTATCAAGGAGAAGGACCAATACTGGCTGGCAACCCTCCTTGATCCACGTTACAAGGGTAAGGTTGCGGACCTTATCTTGCCATCGCAGAGGGAGCAGAGGATGAAACATCTTCGGGAGGCCTTGCAGAAAGGTCTGTGCAACGCGTTCCCAAAGACTGGGAGGTTACAAACTCCTGTTTCTGGACAACGTGTTGCTGAGGCTTCGGTCAGTCAAAGAAGGAGCGGTGGAGAAGGTGGCCGTCTGACCGATGCGTTCAGACAATTTTTTGGATCCGCAGCCCCAAGGTATGATCGGTTCCAGCAACCATCGCCAGCGTCTGTTTTACATGGTGCAGGAATACCTAGGGGCAAGATCAGACTTGGACACCTTTCCCACCGAAAATCCTCTGGGTTACTGGGTCTTGAGGATGGATCACTGGCCAGAGCTTGCACAGTATGCAATTGAGCTACTGGCCTGTCCTGCATCCAGCGTTCTTTCGGAACGCACATTCAGTGCTGCTGGAGGCGTGGTAACCGATCACAGGGTGCGTCTGTCCACCGACTCGGTCGATCGGCTGACCTTCATAAAAATGAATGAGTCTTGGATCACCACCAGCTACCAAGCACCTGATGCTGATGTAACCGAATAATTTTTTTTGAAATCTCAGATCCCTTCAAAGACTGCCTATGCTGATGCTGAGTGACTATCCCTGAGTAATTATCCTCTTCCTCCTCAATCATCACGCTGATAGCTTGTAAGAACATTTTTGGTTCTGGGCGCCACCACCAGTGCCTAAGGCACAATTTTTCAGCCCCTGTTTAACAGGGGCGTGTAATTACAATTTTTGATGTAATACTTTGCAGCAGGGCTCGTTCCTGCATTCCAACTAGAGTGTCTGTGAGGGGTTGCAGTGTTGTGGCACCAGCACCAGTGCCTAAGGCCCAATTTTTCTGCCCCTGTCTAACAGGGGCGTGTAATTACAATTTTTGATGCAATACTTTGCAGCAGGGCTCGTTCCTGCGTTCCAACTAGAGTGTCTGTGAGGGGTTGCAGTGTTGTGGCACCAGCACCAGTGCCTAAGGCCCAATTTTTCTGCCCCTGTCTAACAGGGGCGTGTAATTACAATTTTTGATGCAATACTTTGCAGCAGGGCTCGTTCCTGCGTTCCAACTAGAGTGTCTGTGAGGGGTTGCAGTGTTGTGGCACCAGCACCAGTGCCTAAGGCCCAATTTTTCTGCCCCTGTCTAACAGGGGCGTGTAATTACAATTTTTGAAGCAATACTTTGCAGCAGGGCTCGTTCCTGCGTTCCAACTAGAGTGTCTGTGAGGGGTTGCAGTGTTGTGGCACCAGCACCAGTGCCTAAGGCCTAATTTTTCAGCTCCTGTTCAACAGGGGCATGTAATTACAATTCTTGATCTAATATTTCACAGCAGGGCCCTGTGAGGGCTTACAGTGTTGTGGCCACAGCAACACCTAAGGCCCAAATTTCTGCTGAGTATATAGGGCAGGACCCTACTTTCAAACATCTAACTTACAAACGACTCCTACTTGCAAACGGAAGGAGACAACAGGAAGTGAGATGAAATCTACCCCTAGGAAGGGAAATTCTCTCCTGTAAGAGTTAATATGGGAAAACAATTTCTCCTTTCCACTGATGCTTTCCAATCCTTGTTCCACAAAAAAACCCAAATTTTCAAAAAACATTTTTCATTGGGACAAAAAAGTGAGGTGAAATCTTCTGAAGAGGAGGAAAGACAGCAAAACAAATGTCACAGGGGTGATAACCCTTCCCTATGTTTTCCAAAAAGCTTAGAAAAGATTTTTTGGCTGGAGCTAAACACGTTAAAAATGTTCAAAATTACAAACAGATTCTACTTAACAACAAACCTACAGTCCCTGTCTTGTTTGCACCGCCTGTATACTGCTGTTCAGAGTATATAGGGCCTGGTGGCCCCACACCTTTCCTTATTTTAATTTGGGTGCGGGGTTCCCCTTAATATCCATACAAGACCCAAAGGGCCTGGTAATGGACTGGGGGGTACCCATGCCGTTTGTCTCACTGATTTTCATCCATATTGCCATGACCCGACATGACATTAAACCCGCAAGCAGTTTTAAATGAGATTTTTTCCTTTAAAAATGACATTTGGTGCAGGGACTGTTCTAAACATGGGAAACACGCGTCACTTTACAGGCATACTATAGACACCCCCCAGGTACGATATTTAAAGGAATATTTCACTTTTTTTTTTTTTACTTTAAGCATCATTAAAATCACTGCTCCCGAAAAAACGGCCGTTTTTAAAAGTTTTTTTTGCATTGATACATGTCCCCTGGGGTAGGACCCGGGTCCCCAAACCCTTTTTAGGACAATACCATGCAAATTAGCCTTTAAAATTAGCACTTTTGATTTCGAACGTTCGAGTCCCATAGATGTCAATGGGGTTCTAACGTTCGTGCGAACTTTCGGTCCGTTCGCGGGTTCTGGTGCGAACCGAACCGGGGGGTGTTCGGCTCATCCCTAGCGAGGAGGCCAATATAACTGGGTTCAGACACAATACGGGTGCTGACATGGTGTTGATGCATGCTGATGATACCCTACTTTACTTGAGAGATACTCAGGGCACTTTGCACACCGTCATGACCCTTATTGAAGTCTTTGCACATTATCAGGTTTTTCCATTAACTGGAACAAGTCGGTACTGATGCCTCTAGACCCTATAACCACCCCCTCCCTGAATGTGTGGAAATGGTGCAAGTGACATCCTCCGTTCGCTATCTGGGCATTCAGGTTACCCCCGACCCATCTCAATATATTAAACTTAATCTAATTCCTTACCCCGTAAATTTAGTGAAAAAGTACTATTTGATGTAAACTTCCATTATCAGTGGTGAGGAGGATTAACCTCATCAAAATGGTATGGACACCACAATTGTTGTATGTATTCAATAACTCTCCAGTCTGGGTTCCCCGACAATGGTTTTCCAGGATAGACTCCCAATTTAAAGAACTGATTTGGTGTAAAAAGATAGCTCTGATTAGTCTGTCGAAACTACAGTATAGCAAAGATCAGGGGGGCTGGCGGTCCCTCATTCTAGAGCCTACTACCTTCCCAGCTACAAAAGTTGGGGGGCTGGGGAATTGTGGACTTAACAGACCCTATTCGTAGACTTCTGATCCCACCAGGAGATGCTGTCTCCGCCCTCACATGCCTGGAGGTGGGATTCATGCACTTGGACCCTGGGGCCCCCACAGTAACCCTATTGAAGACTTTATGGTCATATGTTAAACGGATGCTAGGAATACGGGGCTTTCTAACACATACTACATTATGGCACAATCTGAACTATTGGGAGATATTGAAACTCAAGGGGTTTAGAGATTGGGAAGGGGCAGGACTATTCTTTATATCACAGCTATATAATGGGCCAACCCTCAAATCCTTTATGGAGGTGCAGGCAGAGATTGCCATCCCAAGTAACCACTTTTTCAAATATTTACAACTGAGACATTCCCTACAGACACAATCAAGATGTGCTCAACTTAAGTTAACTGACCATACATTAATACAGGTGGTTCTTATGGAAGGTGATAAAAAGGGAATGATTTCCAGAAGCTATAATATTATCCTTAATGCTATACAGGATTCCTCTAAACTACGTTGCAGGTGGGGCTGGGAAAAGGATACGGGTACCATAGATGGGGAGACATGGGATCTCTGCCTGACCTCTGCCCCATTGGTGTCAGTTTTTGCCTCTCAAAAATGATCCCATTTATATCTGCTACACAGGGTATAGAGAACACTTGTACAACTTCATAGATGGGGAATCGCAATACCCCTATGCCTGAAATGCTAGAGAGATCATGGCGACCTCATTCATATGCTCTGGAAGTGCCCCAAGATTTTCCGCTATTGGAAGAAGGTCCTTGATGTGATCTCTCAGGTATTCATGTTTAATATCCCACGAACCCCGGTTGTGTACCCGTTGGGTGCCATGGATGAGGAGTCCTTAACTCCACAAGCTTATACTGCTGTTTTGCGACTGCTTTATGTTGCACGTAAGCTGATTGCACAATTTTCTCTGTTCAAACTTTTTTATTGAAAAGAAGACATAAAGGTCAACAGGTAAAATTTGTGTGACAATAAACAATGTTAATTACACAATTTCTTTTCGTGCGTCTAAGTAGTAACATAGACAGTAAGATCGTTGTCATAACAAAAGATACAGAAGGTAAGCATCAAAGCAGTATGTGCGGACGCATTGGGTTTATCGCAATATGTAAGTAAAGATAAAACAGGAACAAGAAACCTATGCGATTGCATAAAAGGTTAATCTGCAAACATGTGAAAGGTCAAAACCTAGTAAACTTTGTGTAATCATTAGGAAGTATTACCAGTAATGTATCTGTAGGTAAGGTGATAGTAAAGAGGGGATAGGAAAAGAGGAGAGAAAAGGGGGGGCAGAGAGAGTCAAGAGAAAGGGAGAGTGGGGGAAGGGGTGGTCGGGGGGTCACATTGGTTGTTGGAATGCCACTGAATTAATCTGACATTTTCGTGGTATAACTAGGGCTCTAGAAGGTGTTTGTCGAAGTCCGGGGGTAAAAAATGTTCAGCCCAGGGGTTCCAAATTTTAAAGTGTTGGGGAATTCTATCCAGAATTGTAGCTTCAATTTTACTATGAATCATGGCTTGGGTGATCCTATTCTTAACTTCGGCGAGATTCAGTTTTGGGGTTTTTCAGGCTCTGGCTATTGTCTGTTTAGCCGCTGTAGTAAGTTGAAGGAGGAGACAGGTCTGGGATCTGGTGTACTCTGACGGGATATGGTTTAGCCATGCAATAGAAGGGTCAGAATTAGGGATGAGCTTCGTGTTCGAGTCGAACCCATGTTCGACTCGAACATCGGCTGTTCGATCGTTCGCCGAATTGCGAACGATATGGGCCGTTCGCGCCAAATTCGTGTGGCGCATCACGGCCCATAATTCACTGCGGCATTGCAGTGCATTGCTTGCTGATGATTGGCCAAGCATGCACTATGACCCGCATGCTTGGCCAATCACAGCGCCGCCTTAACAGAGAGCCATAATTGGCCAAAGCCAAGGAGGCTTTGGCCAATTATGGCTCAGGGGATTTAGTACACGCCCCACACTATATAAGGCCGCCTGCACGGCGGCCCTGTGCAGTGTGTTCCGGTGTGCTTAGAGAGAGAGAGAGACCGTGTCATTTCATTTGAGTTAGCTAGATTAGGCAGGACAGTCAGTCAGTTAGCTGCACTTAAAGTGTATTGTGTATATATATGCATCCCAGGTGTTGCATATATATATATATATATACACTGTATTCAGTTTAGCTAGATCCGTTCCTGTTATCTTCTAGACTATTTACATTTAGTGCAGTGCGTCCTGCTCACAGTGTTCAGCTAGATCCGTTCCTGTTATATTCCTACTGACAGGCAGGCTTGTCTTGTTACAGTATTTTGAAGAAAATTACTGGTGTTCTTTTGATCCTATTAGTACCACAGTCAGGCAGCTAGACTATTTACATTTAGTGCAGTGCGTCCTGCTCACAGTGTTCAGCTAGATCCGTTCCTGTTATCTTCTTACTGACAGGCAGGCTTGTCTTGTTACAGTATTTTAAAGAAAATTACTGGTGTTCTTTTGATCCTATTAGTACCACAGTCAGGCAGCTAGACTATTTACAGTTAGTGCAGTGCGTCCGGCCCACAGTGTTCTGCTAAACCTACAAGTAAGTGGGGTGCGTCCTGCTCACAGTGTTCAGCTAAACCTACAAGTTAGTGGGGTGCGTCCACCTCACAGTGTTCAGCTAAACCTACAAGCTAGTGGGGTGCATCCTGCTCACAGTGTTCAGCTAGATCCGTTTCTGTTATCTTCTTACTAACAGGCAGGCTTGTCTTGTTACAGTAAATACAGCTACCTGAAGAAAATTGCTGGTGTTCTTTTGATCCTATTAGTACCACAGTCAGGCAGCTAGACTATTTACAGTTAGTGCAGTGCGTCCTGCTCACAGTGTTCTGCTAAACCTACAAGTTAGTGGGGTGCGTCCTGCTCACAGTGTTCAGCTAAACCTACAAGTTAGTGGGGTGCGTCCACCTCACAGTGTTCAGCTAAACCTACAAGCTAGTGGGGTGCTTCCTGCTCACAGTGTTCAGCTAGATCCGTTCCTGTTATCTTCTTACTGACAGGCAGGCTTGTCTTGTTACAGTAAATACAGCTACCTGAAGAAAATTGCTGGTGTTCTTTTGATCCTATTAGTACCACAGTCAGGCAGCTAGACTATTTACAGTTAGTGCAGTGCGTCCTGCTCACAGTGTTCTGCTAAACCTACAAGTTAGTGGGGTGCGTCCTGCTCACAGTGTTCAGCTAAACCTACAAGTTAGTGGGGTGCGTCCACCTCACAGTGTTCAGCTAAACCTACAAGCTAGTGGGGTGCGTCCTGCTCACAGTGTTCAGCTAGATCCGTTCCTGTTATCTTCTTACTGACAGGCAGGCTTGTCTTGTTACAGTATTTTAAAGAAAATTGCTGGTGTTCTTTTGATCCTATTAGTACCACAGTCAGGCAGCTAGACTATTTACAGTTAGTGCAGTGCGTCCTGCTCACAGTGTTCTGCTAAACCTACAAGTTAGTGGGGTGCGCCCTGCTCACAGTGTTCAGCTAAACCTACAAGTTAGTGGGGTGCGTCCACCTCACAGTGTTCAGCTAAAGCTACCTGTAGAAGGTTGGTGGTGTTCTCATACTACAGGCAGGCAGTTGATTTTGCTAGCTGCAGTATCAGTACATATATATATATATATATATATATATATCCCAGCTTAGTGCAGCTACAGGCCATTAGTATGTCTGGAAGGCCAAGAAGGAGAGGCAGACAGTCACAAGCCAATAAGAGAGGGCAAGCAGGCTCTGTGTCTAGTGCTGGTCGTGGAGACGGTGCATCCTCATCAGCACGTGGCCATGGGACACGCTTGGCCTTTTTTTCGGCAGCTGGCCATGTTGAGCCGCAACATGCGGAAGACTTGGTCGAGTGGATGACCAAGCCGTCCTCATCCTCCTCATCCTCCTCATCCTCTCTCACCCATGCCCAGGGTACTTTGTCTGGCAAAGCAGCGGCCTCTTCCCTTGGCTCAATGTCATCAGTGACTCCTTCCCTAGCCCCACCATGTCCTCCTGAGGAGTCCCTCGAACTGTTTGACCACATTGTTGGGTACATGCTCCAGGAGGATGCCCAGCGTTTGGAAGGCTCTGATGATGATACTGAGCTCGATGAAGGCAGTAACACGAGCACGGACAGAGGGGGTGCCCAAGAAGGACAGCAATCTGGCAGTCATGCTCCCCCTGCTGCAGCATACTGCCAGGTTTGCTCCAGTGATGAGGAGGGAGGGGATGATGAGGTCACTGACTCAACGTGGGTGCCTGATAGGAGAGAGGAGGAGGAGGAGGAGGAGGAGGAGGAGGCGGCACATCACCAACGAGGCAGGATGCCCTCCAGGGGCCAGCCTTAGGGCAGCACATTGACTGCATCACAACCCAAAGCTCCACATGTGCAGGGTGCTGCAGTCTCTGCGCGTTATTCAAAAAGTTCTTTGGTGTGGGCCTTTTTTGAGACGAGTGCATCAGATCGCACCGCTGCTATTTGCAACATATGTCTCAAGCGTATCTCGCGTGGCCAAAACATCTCCCGCTTGGGTACCACATGCTTGACCAGACATATGTTGACCTGCCATGCAGTTCGTTGGCAAGCGTATCTAAAAGACCCACACCAAAGAACAAAGAGGACCTCTGCTTGCTCCTCATTAGCTGAGATTTCCAACCCCACTAGACCTTCAGTCCTCTCTGAGACCTGCACTGAGAGGAATGAAGGTGTAGAATTAGGTGTGTCACAGCCACGTACTTGTGGGCAATCTGATTTTGGTACACCGACGTCAGATTGTACCAGGCAAATTTCCCTGCCCCAGCTGCTGCACCGCCGAAAGAAGTTTGCTCCCAGCCATCCACATGCCCAACGGTTGAATGCTAGCTTGGCAAAATTGCTAGCACTTCAACTGCTGCCTTTTCAGTTGGTAGACTCTGCCCCCTTCCGTGAGTTTGTGGAATGTGCGGTTCCTCAGTGGCAGGTACCCAAATGCCACTTTTTCTCACGGAAGGCAATTCCGGCTCTCTACCAGCATGTGGAAGGCAATGTCCATGCCTCGCTGGACAGGGCGGTCAGCGGTAAGGTGCATATTACCGCTGACTCATGGTCCAGCAGGCATGGACAGGGACGTTACCTAAGTTTCACGGCGCATTGGGTGACTCTGCTGGCAGTTGGGAAGGATGCAGGACAAGGTGCAGTAGTGTTGGAGGTTGTTCCGCCACCACGCCTCCAAAATGCTAATGATTGTGACACACCTCTCTCCTCCACCCCCTCCTCTTCTTCTTCCTCCATGGCCTCTTCCTCGGAACCAGCGGTGCTCCGTAGTCGTTCAAGGGGCTACGCAAGTACGCAGGCCAAAAGATGCCATGCGGTGCTTGAGCTGGTGTGCTTGGGGGACAGGAGCCACACTGGGGCAGAGGTTCTGTCAGCTCTGCAGGGGCAGGTTCAGAGGTGGTTGACGCCACGCCAACTTAAGGCAGGAATGGTGGTTTGCGACAATGGCACCAACCTCCTCTCTGCCCTCCGACAGGGACAAATGACCCATGTGCCCTGTTTGGCTCACATCCTTAACTTAGTGGTGCAGCGGTTCTTGGGCAGGTACCCGGGCTTACAGGATGTCCTGAGGCAGGCCAGGAAAGTCTGTGTGCATTTCCGCCGGTCATATAATGCCAGTGCTCGGCTGACGGACCTCCAAAAGGAGTTTAACCTGCCCAAGAACCGCCTAATCTGTGACATGCCCACCAGGTGGAACTCAACGTTGGCCATGCTGCAGCGGCTGCACACGCAGCAGAGGGCCATCAATGAGTACCTGTGCGACTATGGCACCAGGACAGGGTCAGGGGAGCTTGGTTTTTTTTCCCCACGCCAGTGGGCCATGATCAGGGATGCATGCACTGTCCTGTCACCATTTGAGGAGGCCACGAGGATGGTGAGCAGTGACAGTGCATGCATCAGTGACACTGTCCCCCTTGTCCACCTGTTGGAGCACACGCTGCGTGGAATAATGGACAGGGCACTTGAGGCAGAACAGAGGCAGGAAGAGGAGGACTTCCTTAGCTCTCAAGGCCCCCTTTATCCAGACAGTGTTCCTGCGTGCCCGCCGATCACACAGGAAGAGGACGAGGAGGAGGAGGAAGATTGTGTCAGTATGGAGGTGGAGCCTGGCACTCAGCATCAGCAGCAGTCTTTAAGGGATCAGTCCCAAGAAACACATGGACTTGTATGTGGCTGGGAGGAGGTGGCTGCGGACAATGTCGTCCTTAGTGACCCAGAGGACTCCGGACCGAATGCCTCAGCAAACCTACGCTGCATGGCCTCCCTGATCCTGCAAAGCCTGCGTAAGGATCCTCGTATTCGTGGTATCAAGGAGAAGGACCAATACTGGCTGGCAACCCTCCTTGATCCACGTTACAAGGGTAAGGTTGCGGACCTTATCTTGCCATCGCAGAGGGAGCAGAGGATGAAACATCTTCGGGAGGCCTTGCAGAAAGGTCTGTGCAACGCGTTCCCAGAGACTGGGAGGTTACAAACTCCTGTTTCTGGACAACGTGTTGCTGAGGCTTCGGTCAGTCAAAGAAGGAGCGGTGGAGAAGGTGGCCGTCTGACCGATGCGTTCAGACAATTTTTTGGTCCGCAGCCCCAAGGTATGATCGGTTCCAGCAACCATCGCCAGCGTCTGTTTTACATGGTGCAGGAATACCTAGGGGCAAGATCAGACTTGGACACCTTTCCCACCGAAAATCCTCTGGGTTACTGGGTCTTGAGGATGGATCACTGGCCAGAGCTTGCACAGTATGCAATTGAGCTACTGGCCTGTCCTGCATCCAGCGTTCTTTCGGAACGCACATTCAGTGCTGCTGGAGGCGTGGTAACCGATCACAGGGTGCGTCTGTCCACTGACTCGGTCGATCGACTGACCTTCATAAAAATGAATGAGTCTTGGATCACCACCAGCTACCAAGCACCTGATGCTGATGTAACCGAATAATTTTTTTTGAAATCTCAGATCCCTTCAAAGACTGCCTATGCTGATGCTGAGTGACTATCCCTGAGTAATTATCCTCTTCCTCCTCAATCATCACGCTGATAGCTTGTAAGAACATTTTTGGTTCTGGGTGCCACCACCAGTGCCTAAGGCACAATTTTTCAGCCCCTGTTTAACAGGGGCGTGTAATTACGATTTTTGATGTAATACTTTGCAGCAGGGCTCGTTCCTGCATTCCAACTAGAGTGTCTGTGAGGGGTTGCAGTGTTGTGGCACCAGCACCAGTGCCTAAGGCCCAATTTTTCAGCCCTTGTTTAACAGGGGCGTGTAATTACAATTTTTGATGCAATACTTTGCAGCAGGGCTCGTTCCTGCATTCCAACTAGAGTGTCTGTGAGGGGTTGCAGTGTTGTGGCACCAGCACCAGTGCCTAAGGCCTAATTTTTCAGCTCCTGTTCAACAGGGGCATGTAATTACAATTCTTAATCTAATATTTCACAGCAGAGCCCTGTGAGGGCTTACAGTGTTGTGGCCACAGCAACACCTAAGGCCCAAATTTCTGCTGAGTATATAGGGCAGGACCCTACTTTCAAACAACTAACTTACAAACGACTCCTACTTGCAAACGGAAGGAGACAACAGGAAGTGAAATCTACCCCTAGGAAGGGAAATTCTCTCCTGTAAGAGTTAATATGGGAAAAACATTTCTCCTTTCCACTGATGCTTTCCAATCCATTGGGACAAAAAGTGAGGTGAAATCTTCTGAAGAGGAGGAAAGACAGCAAAACAAATGTCACAGGGGTGATAACCCTTCCCTATGTTTTCCAAAAAGCTTAAAAAAGATTTTTTGGCTGGAGCTAAACACGTTAAAAATGTACCCGTTCAAAATTACAAAGAGATTCTACTTAACAACAAACCTACAGCCTGTATACTGCTGTTCAGAGTATATAGGGCCTGGTGGCCCCACACCTTTCCTTATTTTAATTTGGGTGCGGGGTTCCCCTTAATATCCATACAAGACCCAAAGGGCCTGGTAATGGACTGGGGGGTACCCATGCCGTTTGTCTCACTGATTTTCATCCATATTGCCAGGACCCGACATTACATTAAACCCGCAAGCAGTTTTAAATGAGATTTTTTCCTTTAAAAATGACATTTGGTGCAGGGACTGTTTTAAACACGGGAAACACGCGTCACTTTACAGGCATACTATAGACACCCCTCAGGTACGATATTTAAAAGAATATTTCACTTTTTTTTTTTTACTTTAAGCATCATTAAAATCACTGCTCCCGAAAAAACGGCCTTTTTTAAAAGTTTTTTTTGCATTGATACATGTCCCCTGGGGTAGGACCCGGGTCCCCAAACCCTTTTTAGGACAATACCATGCAAATTAGCCTTTAAAATGAGCACTTTTGATTTCGAACGTTCGAGTCCCATAGACGTCAATGGGGTTCTAACGTTCGTGCGAACTTTCGGTCCGTTCGCAGGTTCTGGTGCGAACCGAACCGGGGGGTGTTCGGCATATCCCTAGTCAGAATCAATGGTATGTTGAAGTAAGGTGGAAGCCATTCGGAATATTGCGTCCCAAAATTTCTGAACTATCGGGCATGTCCACCATATATAAACGTGCGTACCTCTCTCACCGCAACCACGGAAACATACTGAGGGGTAACTTGGGAGAAATTTAGAGATCCTGGCTGGAACCAGGTACCATCTCATGAGTACTTTATAGTTCGCTTCTTGAGTGATTACATTGTGGGATGAAATTTTTGTATTGGACCAGATACCAGACCAGTCCTCCGCATCGAGATCTATTGATAGGTCTTTGGACCACTGTGCAGTGTAAGTGGGCAGGTTGGCTGAGGGGGAAGTCAAGTGAGTATATAAACGGGAAATAAGGCCCGGAGCATGGGGGTCTGAGTTGCAAATTCCTTCAAATATGGAGAAATCGTCGAGTGAGGTGTGTGAGCCTATAGTTGTGCAGACGAAATGGGCTATCTGTAAATATCTAAAATACTCTGTCGAGGGTATTTCTGCTTGGATTTGTAGTGATGAGAACGTCTTTACGGAGGTTCCAGAGATAAAATCGCATATGCGATGTAGCCCTGCTCTCAGCCAGATTTGGAATGATCTTGGATTAACGTGGCCCGGGTAAAATTTGATCTAGAAAAGAGAGTAACGGGGAGTGAGCTGATACCAGTTTAAACGGGCCTCGAAGTTTGTCCCACAACTTAAGGGACTGCCCGGTAATGGGGTTACTTATAGGACCACGGGTTGAGGAGGGTAACCATAATAGGTTAGACACAGTGAGGGGGTAAAGGTCAATAGCTTCCAGACTAATCTATACCGGTATTTCAGTTTTTGCATGAAAGAGAGTGATCTGGGCTAGCTGGGCAGCGTGATAATATCTCAGAAAGTTAGGTAGCCCCAACCCCCCATTGAGCTTACTAAGAAGTAGTATGGCCCTAGACACCCTAGGTCTGATGGAGCCCCATATATATTTGGACACTCGCATTTGAATAATTCGGTGGAAGTAAGAAGGGATAGGGATCGGAAGGACTCTATATAAATAGAGAAGCTTTGGAAGCAGAGACATTTTTACAGCCACAATCCGACCAAGCCATGAGATACATAACAGTCGCCATGATTCTAGTAGGGCTGTTAGATGTTTTAACATAGGAAGGTAGTTGGCTCGAAATAGATGGGCCGGATCGCTAGTTAATTTAAAATCAAGATATGGTATCGAGGCTACAGACCAGGTGAAGGGGAAGAATTCTTGTATGTGTTCAAGTTCTGGTTGTGGAAGAGATACATTGAGAGTCTTAGATTTCGACTGGTTAACTTCCAGGCCCGATATTAAAGCAAATTTGTCTAAGAGTTGGATAAGATTTGGGAGAGTAGTACGTGGTGAGGTGACAAATAACAGTGCATTGTCAGCAAATAAGCACAGTTTATGGGATGTGGAAGCTATGTCTAGACCTTTAATATTTGGATTTTCCCTATGCAGGGCCAAAAGTGGTTCAATTGCTAGTGCAAACACCAGGGGAGAGAGGGGGCAACCCTGTCTCGTACCACGTTGTATTTGGAAACAGTCCGATCAAAATCCCGAATATTTAACGTAGGCCTGTGGTTGGTTGTATAGGGAGTTTATCCATTGCAGGAAATTTGGGCCAAATCCCCAGCGTTGTAATATAAAGTGTAGGTAAGGCCAAGAGACTGTGTTAAATGCCTTACGTATATCGAGAGAAAGGAGATGCATGGGGATTTTCCGTGTTCGAGCTTCATGTTGGAGTAGGATAACGCAACGGATGTTATCGCTGGCTTGATGTTGCGATATGAAGCCAACTTGGTCTTTGTGTATGAGACCACCTATAATTGGGTTAAGGCGTAACGCCATAATTTTGGCCAGGATCTTTATGTCCAAGTTGAGTAAAGAAATGGGCCTGTAATTAGACCAAAGGGAATTATCTGTATTGGGTTTGGGTATCATGGAGATGATAGCTGTCAACGTGTCTCGACCAAAGGTATGTTGTTTAAGGAGGGCGTTAAAGGTGTTGGTGAGAAGGGGAACCAGGCTAAAAGCAAATTTTTTAAAGTAAGTGCTGGAGAGTCCGTCGGGGCCTGGTCGCTTATGCGGTTTGAGAGTTTTTATAGCAAGAAGGACCTCTTTGGACGTAAGGGGGCATTCCATTGACTCTCGATTGGCATCTGATAGCTTAGGAATAGAAATATTTTGGAATAGTGTTTCGACTTGTTTCACTGAGAAGGTGTTTTTTGCAGTATATAGTTCAGCCAACCTTATACGGAATTCAGAGAGCACCTTCACAGGATTGCTCGTGTGATTATTACTACGAAGTCTTAGTGCTAGAAAAGTATCAGGTTTATTGGCTTTAGAATAAATTGTATGATTGGATCTACGGATGGCTTTATCCACAGATTCTGCCAAGAGTAGGTCCAGTTCTATTTTTGTCTTCTCTAGTGAGATTCTGTGGAGTTCAGTTGGGGAGGATTGAAATTGGAGGAAGAGGAAGAGTTTTTTATCTCTTTTGAGGTGAGTAGATACAGAGATGCAGGTTACTCGGATCACGGGTTTGTGTGCCTCCCATAGGAGGACAGGTGAGATGTCAGGTGTGGAATTATGTTGTATGTATTCTTTAAGGGCAAGTTGTATATCAAAACAATATAACTGGTTAGTTAAATATGCTTCATTTATGCACCAAGTGCGGTCTTTGGATTGCGGGATCAAGGAAGAGACTGTTGTGATCACTGCACAGTGGTCCGACCAAGTTATTGGTTGAATGCAGAAATGGAGTAGGGTTGGTGAGGATGATACTGGTATAAAAATGTAGTTGATCTTAGACAAAGATTTGTGTGGGTATGAATAGAAAGTGAAGTTTTTCCTAGAGGGATTACATTCTCTCCAGGTATCTAGTAGGGAGGCTTGTTGAAATAGTTTACAAAATTGCATAGAAGGAGAATATTGTGCGGGGGTGTAGGGAGACTTATCAAGATGTGGATGTAGTACTGAATTAGTACTGAATTAGAGTCACCGCACATGAAAAGAGTGCCTTTGCAGTGCAACCGTATTACCTGCAGGAGGTGGGTAAGGAAAGGGTTAGGGTTATTGTTGAGGGGAAAATATGAGACTATAGTGGTCATCACATCTTGTAAATGTCCAACTAAAATAATGTAACGACCTTCAGGGTCTTTAATTTTATTTGTCAGAGTAAATGGTAGGCTATGGTGGAATGCAATAGGGACTCCGCATTGCTTAGTAGTAGCAGAGGCGGTGAACACTTAAGGGTATTTTGAACAGAAATATTTCGGGGTAGTTTGGGATGAAAAGTGAGTTTCTTGTAGGGCCACTATATTGGCTTTAAGGGATGCAAAGGTGCGAAAGGCCTTAACCCTTTTATTAGGGGAATTAAGTCCCTTAACATTAAGGGAGACTATATTCAGGGGGGCCATTTAGGGACTCGGAGTGAGGTAGTATTAAGTAGTAGGGAGGAGCCGAACACCCCCCGGTTCGGTTCGCACCAGAACCTGCGAACGGATCAAAAATTTGCACAAACATTAGAGCTCCATTGACCTCTATGGGACTCGAACGTTCAAAATCAAAAGTGCTAATTTTAAAGGCTAATTTGCATGGTATTGTCCTAAAAAGGGTTTGGGGACCCGGGTCCTGCCCCAGGGGACATGTATCAATGCAAAAAAACTTTTAAAAATGGCCGTTTTTTCGGGAGCAGTGATGTTAATGATGCTTAAAGTAAAAAAAAAAAAAAAAAAGTGAAATATTCCTTTAAATATCGTACCTGGGGGGTGTCTATAGTATGCCTGTAAAGTGGCGCGTGTTTCCCGTGGTTAGAACAGTCCCTGCACAAAATGTAATTTTTAAAGGAAAAAAAGTCATTTAAAACTGCTTGCGGCTTTAATGGAATGTCGGGTCCTGGCAATATGGATGAAAATCAGTGAGACAAACGGCATGGGTACCCCCAAGTCCATTACCAGGCCCTTTGGGTCTTCTATGGTTATTAAGGGGAACCCCGCACCCAAATTAAAAAAGGAAACAGCAGTATACAGGCTCTGTACTCTGAACAGCAGTATACAGGTGGTGCAAAGAAGACAGGGACTGTAGGTTTGTTGTTAAGTAGAATCTGTTTGTAATTTTGAACTGGTACATTTTTAACGTGTTTAGCTCCAGCCAAAAAATCTATCTTAAGCTTTTTGGGAAACATAGGGAAGGGTTATCACCCCCGTGACATTTGTTTTGCTGTCTGTGCTCCTCTTCAGAAGATTTCACCTCACTTTTTGTCCCAATGACAAATGTTTTTTGAAAATTTAGTTTTTTTTGTGAAACAAGGATTGGTGATAAAGCATCAGTGTAAAGGAGAAATGTTTTTCCCATATTAACTCTTACAGGAGAGAATTTCCCTTCCTAGGAGTAGATTTCATCTCACTTCCTGTTGTCTCCTTCCGTTTGCAAGTAGGAGTCGTTTGTAAGTTGGATGTTTGAAAGTAGGGGCCTGCCCTATATACTCAGCAGAAATTTGGGCCTTAGGTGTTGTTGTGGCCACAACACTGTAAGCCCTCACAGGGCCCTGCTGTGAAATATTAGATCAAGAATTGTAATTACATGCCCCTGTTGAACAGGGGCAGGAAAATTAGGCCTTTGGTGGTGGTGCTGGTGCCACAACACTGTAAGTCCTCACTCACTCTTGGTGGGTGCAGAAACGGGGCCTGCTGTGAAATATTAGATCAAGAATTGTAATTACATGCACCTGTTGAACAGGGGCAGAAAAATTGGGCCTTTGGTGGTGGTGTCGCAACAACACTGTAAGCCCTCACAGTTACTCTTGGTGGGTGCAGAAACGGGCCCTGCTGTGAAATATTAGATCAAGAATTGTAATTACATGCACCTGTTGAACAGGGGCAGAAAAATTGGGCCTTTGGTGGTGGTGTCGCCACAACACTGTAAGCCCTCACAGTTACTCTTGGTGGGCGCAGGAATGGGCCCTGCTGTAAAATATTAGATCAAGAATTGTAATTACATGTCCCTGTTGAGCAGGGGCAGAAAAAATGGGCCTTGGGCACTGGTGCTGGTGCCACAACACTGCAACCCCTCACAGATATTCTAGTTGGAGCGCAGGAATGAGCCCTGCTGCAAAGTATTGCATCAAAAATTGTAATTACACGCCCCTGTTGAACAGGGGCTGAAAAATTGGGCCTTAGACACTGGTGCTGGTGCCACAACACTGCAACCCCTCACAGATACTCTAGTTGGAACGCAGGAACGAGCCCTGCTGCAAAGTATTGCATCAAAAATTGTAATTATACGCCCCTGTTAAACAGGGGCTGAAAAATTGGGCCTTAGGCACTGGTGGAGGTGCCCAGAACCAAAAATGTTCTTACAAGCTATCAGCGTGATCATTGAGGAGGAAGAGGATAATTACTCAGGATAGCCACTCAGCATCAGCATGGGCAGTCTTTGAAGGGATCTGAGATTTCAAAAAAAATATTCAGTTACATCAGCATCAGGTGCTTGGTAGCTGGTGGTGATCCAAGACTGATTCATTTTTATGAAGGTCAGTCGATTGACCGAGTCGGAGGACAGACGCACCCTGTGATCGGTTACAAAGCCTCCAGCAGCATTGAATGTGCGTTCCGAAAGAACGCTGGATGCAGGACAGGCCAGTAGCTCAATTGCATACTGTGCAAGCTCTGGCCAGTGATCCATCCTCAAGACCCAGTAACCCAGAGGATTTTCGGTGGGAAAGGTGTCCAAGTCAGATCTTGCCCCTAGGTATTCCTGCACCATGTAAAACAGACGCTGGCGATGGTTGCTGGAACCGATCATACCTTGGGCCTGCGGACTAAAAAATTGTCTGAACGTATTGGTTAGACGGTCACCTTCTCCACCGCTCCTTCTTTGACTGACCGAAGCCTCAGCAACACGTTGTCCAGAAACAGGAGTTTGTAACCTCCCAGTCTCTGGGAACGCATTGCACAGACCTTTCTGCAAGGCCTCCCAAAGATGTTTCATCCTCTGCTCCCTCTGCGATGGCAAGATAAGGTCCGCAACCTTACCCTTGTAACGTTGATCAAGGAGGGTTGCCAGCCAGTATTGGTCCTTCTTCTTGATACCATGATTACGAGGATCCTCAAGTGCCCTGTCCATTATTCCATGCAGCGTGTGCTCCAACAGGTGGACAAGGGGGACAGTGTCACTGATGCATGCACTGTAACTGCTCACATCCTCGTGGCCTCCTCAAATAGTGACAGGACAGTGCATGCATCCCAGATCATGGCCCACTGGTGTGGGGGAAAAAAACAAGCTCCCCTTACCCTGTCCTGGTGCCATAGTCACACAGGTACTCATTGATGGCCCTCTGCTGAGTGTGCAGCCATTGCAGCATGGCCAACGTTGAGCTCAATCTGGTGAGCATGTCACAGATTAGGCGGTTCTTGGGCAGGTTAAATTCCCTTTGGAGGTCTGCCAGCCGAGCACTGGCATTATATGACCGGCAGAAATGCACACAGACTTTCCTGGCCTGCCTCAGGACATCTTGTAAGCCCGGGTACCTGCCCAAGAACCGCTGCACCACCAAGTTAAGGATGTGAGCCAAACAGGGCACATGGGTCATTTGTCCCTGTCGGAGGGCTGAGAGGAGGTTGGTGCCATTGTCGCAAACCACCATTCCTGGCTTAAGTTGGCATGGCGTCAACCACCTCTGAAACTGCCCCTGCAGAGCTGACAGAACCTCTGCCCCAGTGTGGCTCCTGTCCCCCAAGCACACCAGCTCAAGCACCGCGTGGCATCTTTTGACCTGCATACTTGCGTAGCCCCTTGAATGGCTACGTAGCACCGCTGGTTCCCAGGACAAAGCACAGGAAGAGGCCATGGAGGAAGAAAAAGAGGAGGGGGTGGAGGAGAGAGGTGTGTCACAATCATTAGTAGTGGCATTTTGGAGGCGTGGTGGCAGAACAACCTCCAACACTACTGCACCTTGTCCTGCATCCTTCCCAGCTGCCAGAAGAGTCACCCAATGCGCCGTGAAACTTAGGTAACGTCCCTGTCCATGCCTGCTGGACCATGAGTCAGCGGTAATATGCACCTTTCCGCTGACCACCCTGTCCAGCGAGGCATGGACATTGCCTTCCACATGCCGGTAGAGAGCCGGAATCGCCTTCCGTGAGAAAAAGTGGCGTTTGGGTACCTGCCACTGAGGAACCGCACATTCCACAAACTCACGGGAGCGGGCAGAGTCTACCAACTGAAAAGGCAGCAGTTGAAGTGCTAGCAATTTTGCCAAGCTAGCTTTCAACCGCTGAGCATGTGGATGGCTGGGAGCGAACTTCTTTCGGTGGTGCAGCAGCTGGGGCAGGGAAATTTGCCCGGTACAATCTGACGTTGGTGTACTGAAGGCAGATTGCCCACAAGTACTTGGCTGTGACACACCTAATTCTACACCTCCATTCCTCTAAGTGCAGGTCTCAGAGAGGACTGAAGGTATAGTGGGGTTGGAGATCTCAGCTGATGAGGAGCAAGAAGAGGTCCTCTTTGTTCTTTAGTGTGGGTCTTTTAGATACGCTTGCCAATGAACTGCATGGCAGGTCAACATATGTCTGGTCAAGCATGTGGTTCCCAAGCGGGAGATGTTTTGGCCACGCGAGATACGCTTGAGACATATGTTGCAAATAGCAGTGGTGCGATCTGATGCACTCGTCTCAAAAAAGGCCCACACCAAAGAACTTTTGGAATAACACGCAGAGACAGCAGTGCTCTGCACATGCGGAGCTTTGTGGTGTGATGCAGTCAGTGTGATGCCCTTAGGCTGGCCCCTGGAGGGCATCCTGCCTCGTTGGTGATGTGCCTCCTCCTCTCTCCTGTCAGGCACCCACGTTGAGTCAGTGACCTCATCATCCCCTCCCTCCTCATCACTGGAGCAAACCTGGCAGTATGCTGCAGCAGGGGGAGCATAACTGCCAGATTGCTGTCCTTCTTGGGCACCCCCTCTGTCCGTGCTCACGTTGCTGCCTTCATCTAGCTCAGTATCATCATCAGAGCCTTCTAAACGTTGGGCATCCTCCTGGAGCATGTACCCAACACTGTGGTCAAACAGTTCGAGGGACTCCTCAGGAGGACATGGTGGGGCTAGGGAAGGAGTCACTGATGCCATTGAGCTGAGGGAAGAGGCCGAGTTGGCAGCTGCTTTGCCAGACAAAGTACCCTGAGCATGGGTGAGAGAGGATGAGGAGGATGAGGACGGCTTGGTCATCCAATCAAACAAGTCTTCCGCATGTTGCGGCTCAACATGGCCAGCTGCCGAAAAAAAGGCCAAGCTTGTCCCACGGCCACGTGCTGATGAGGATGCACCGTCTCCACGACCAGCACTGTTGCCTCTAGACACAGAGCCTGCTTGCCCTCTTTTATTGGCTTGTGACTGTCTGCCACTCCTTGTTGGCCTTCCAGACATACTAATGGCCTGTAGCTGCTCTAAGCTGGGATATATATATATATATATATATATATATACTGATACTGCAGGTAGCAAAATCAACTGCCTGCCTGTAGTATGAGAACACCACCAACCTTCTACAGGTAGCTTTAGCTGAACACTGTGCAGAGCTTGCAAAAAACGAACTTGTAGCTTATTTAGCTGCCTGCAGTAGTGATAGGATCAGGAAAACACCACCAACCTTCTACAGGTAGCTTTAGGTGAACACTGTGCAGAGCTCGCAAAAAACTAACTTGTAGCTTAATTAGCTGCCTGCGTTAGTGATAGAATCAGGAAAACACCACCAACCTTCTACAGGTAGCTTTAGCTGAACACTGTGCAGAGCTCACACTACACTAACTTGTAGTTTTAGCTGAACACTGTGCAGAGCTCGCAAAAAACTAACTTGTAGCTTATTTAGCTGCCTGTGGTAGTGATAGGATCAGGAAAACACCACCAACCTTCTACAGGTAGCTTTAGGTGAACACTGTGCAGAGCTCACACTACACTAACTTGTAGCTTATTTAGCTGCCTGCGGTAGTGATAGGATCAGGAAAACACCACCAACCTTCTACAGGTAGCTTTAGGTGAACACTGTGCAGAGCTCGCACTACACTAACTTGTAGCCTATTTAGCTGCCTGCGGTAGTGATAGGATCAGGAAAACACCACCAACCTTCTACAGGTAGCTTTAGCTGAACACTGTGCAGAGCTCGCAAAAAAATAACTTGTAGTTTATTTAGCTGCCTGCGGTAGTGATAGGATCAGGAAAACACCACCAACCTTCTACGGGTAGCTTTAGGTGAACACTGTGCAGAGCTCGCAAAAAAATAACTTGTAGTTTATTTAGCTGCCTGCGGTAGTGATAGGATCAGGAAAACACCACCAACCTTCTACGGGTAGCTTTAGGTGAACACTGTGCAGAGCTCGCAAAAAAATAACTTGTAGCTTATTTAGCTGCCTGCGGTAGTGATAGGATCAGGAAAACACCACCAACCTTCTACATGTAGCTTTAGGTGAACACTGTGCAGAGCTCGCAAAAAATAACTTATAGCTTATTGATAGGATAGGATCAGGAAAACACCACCAACCTTCTATGGGTAGCTTTAGCTAAACACTGTGCAGAGGTCGCACTACACTAACTTGTAGTTTTAGCTGAACACTGTGAGGAGGACGCACTACACTAACTTGTAGCTTTAGCTGAACACTCTGCAGAGGTCACACTAAACTAACTTGTAGCTTTAGCTTAACACTGTGAGGAGGATGCACTACACTAACTTGTAGTTTTAGCTGAACACTGTGCAGAGGTCACACTAAACTAACTTGTAGCTTTAACTGAACACTGTGAGGAGGACACACTACACTAACTGTAAATAGTCTAGCTGCCTGACTGTGGTACTAATAGGATCAAAAGAACACCAACAATTTTTTTCAGGTAGCTGTAAATACTGTAACAAGACAAGCCTGCCTGTCAGTAGGAAGATAACAGGAACGGATCTAGCTAAACTGAATACAGTGTATATATATATATATATATATATATATATATATATATATATATATATATATATATATATAACACCTGGGATGCATATATATACACAATACACTGTAAGTGCAGCTAACTAACTGACTGTCCTGCCTAATCTATCTAACTTAAATCAAATGACACTGTCTCTCTATCTCTTTCAATGCCGGAACACACACTACACAGGGCTGCCATGCAGGCGGCCTTATATAGTGTGGGGCGTGTACTAAATCCCCTGAGCCATAATTGGCCAAAGCCTCCTTTGGCTTTGCCCAATTACGGCTCTCTGTTCAGACAGCGCTGTGATTGGCCAAGCATGCGGGTCATAGTGCATGCTTGGCCAATCATCAGCCAGCAATGCACTGCGATGCCGCATTGAATTATGGGCCTTGATGTGCCACACGAATTTGGCGCGAATGGCCCATATCATTCACAATTCGGCGAACAGACGATGTTCAAGACGAACATGGGTTCCACTCGAACACGAAGCTCATCCCTATTAAGTAGTACTAAGAAGATCATGCGACTCACCCGACCTAGTAAGAAACAAAGGAGGATGTGTGGAGGGAAAGGTGGGGGAGAAGATAGAAAGAAGTGACAAGGGACAGAGCAAGGGTTTTGTAGGATAGGTAGGTAGGTACAGAAGCGATAGTTGTGTTGGACATTAAAGCCTAACCAAATAGTGCACCGACTTCCCAGCCAGCCAGCTGGCCAGGGAGTGTGTGCACTATGAGAGGGGGGAGCAGTGACAGCTCCCCGCTGCAGACTGGGAAAATATAACATATTACAATGCTCAAACTAAGTTAACATTTCGTATCAATGCCCTAACATTTCGTATCAATGTTCATATAAAACAAGTGGGTGGTAGCCCACAACTGTTTGAGAAACATAGTGCCAATCTCTTGAAGAAGAATGGAAACATAAGGAGGATGGTGGGGGGGAGTAGGAGGAGAGGATCGGAATGGGAGAGGGAGGGTATGGGGGGTAAGGAAGATGTAGGGGGGGTAGGGAGGGGGAGAAAGGGGGGAGGAAGGGAGAGGGAAGGAGAAGGGAGGAAGGTAGGGAAAGGTGGGGGAGGGGGAAGAGAGAGGCAATTGGCACAGCTGAAATGGGAATCACAGAGGGGGATGTAACATTCTAGAAAATCACATCAATAACCTTACAAGTACTATAGTTAGCGCTCATATGAACAAAACAAAAATTAAAAAAAGGGTGAAAAATATGTCACTTGGGGTCTGTAAGCATCGGAATATTAGTGCTCAATTTAAAGATATGTGTTAACCAAAAAAAAAGAAAAAAACAAACAAAAGGAATGGGTCCAAATCTATGTATCCCAATTTAGGGTTGGAGGGATTTGCATAAGATATGACCCACAACAGTGGGAGCTCTTACAGCAGTACAAACCCCTGAGACTTGGTTAGGAGATGATCCACAGATATTGTAATTCAGTGTGGTACTAATTGTATAACCAAGAGTTCACAGTTGGTGTTAAGGAAAAGCAGTAAACGTTCAGGACATGTTCAGCGGGGTGTATGTGACTTCAGGTCAAAAAGGCTTGCTTGGCGAGATGGGGTTCCTTTTCGGATCGAGGAAGGGCCTGGTTGGTTCTGCTTTGGAGTGGTTGTGTATGGGTATGCGGCTGAGCGAGCCGGGGTACAGGGGAGTGAAGTCTCGCATTGTTGGGCAGGGGGCATCAAGTGAAGAGATTCCAGGAGATGTTGTAAGGATTCTGGAGATGTGGAGGAGTGTTGCTGCCCCTGGAACATAAATTGAAGGGCAAAAGGAAAACGCTAGGTGTATTTTTTCCTGTGCTGTATCAAAATTTGTAGTTACGGCTTCATGGCCCGCCGTTTAGCAATTGTAAGGGGTGCCAAGTCGGAAAAAAGTTGATAGGTGTGGCCTTGAAACAGGAGAGCGTCCTTATTCCTGGCAGCTGCAAGCAGTTGTTCTTTTGTACGGAAAAAGTGCAACTTAATTATTATATCCCATGGAGGGCCATCTGACTGGCGGCGAGTAAGTGCCCTGTGAATCCTATCGAATTCTAGGCGTTCAATGGGAACGGAGGGGGAGAGTTTCCGAAAGAGGGCCATGGTAAAAGATTGGAGGTCATGAACCACTTCAGGGATGCCCTGGAGACATAAATTAGACCTGCGTGAGTGGTTCTCAGCATCTTCCAAACGTGAGAGAAGTGTAGCATTTTCCTCGCGGAGTGCTGCCTGCTCCTGAGCTTGTTCCTGAAGGGTAAGCTCTATATTGTCTACTCTGGTTTCCAGGTCTGCAGTACGCTGGCCCAGCTCCCTTATCTCTTGGGATAGTCTGTTTGTGATTTGGTCAGATGTAGCTTTCAGGGCTTTATTTAGCATCTTCTCCATGTGTTTTAAAAAGTCTGGCTGAGACTTACCTGATTGAGGTGGAGTGAGTGAGCCACTGTAGATAGGGTCTGTCTCATCTTCTTCCTCAATTTCTGCCTGTCCCGAGCTAGCTGGGGATGCAGCGTGTTGTTTAGCAAGGGCTTTCGCCGCCATCTTGGAGGAGGCGTGGGCCAGGGCTTCCTTGATCGGTTTGGGCTTGGTTTTGCCACGGTGGCCCGTCAGAACCATCCCGGATGAGGCTCTACCGATGCGGGAGGTGATTGCCGGTGATTTGGGGTAGCTGAGCGATCAGGGCGCACTATGCTGTCCCGTGTCTGCAGCGGGGAGTGTGGAGCTCTACGAGGAAGTGTCCTCCATGTTGAGCCTCGCGCATGCGCCCTCATGATTGCACAATTTTGGATTGTTCCCACAGGGGTAAATGTTGTAGGAAGTCCAGAATAGTGGCTGACTAGGTCTTATACCACACAAGATCCCTTATAACATTGCCGACTTTGGAAGGTTGTGTTTGTTTTTGGTTCACCCTCAGGGCTCTGAGGGTCTGGATAGGTTGGACTGTTAGTTTTCTTTTTTAGTTACACTATGCCTTCATATATGTGTCAATCTTTGTAATTCTGGTTTACATAGTTCTGTATGCACTACATTGACCAACAGCATACCATTGCAGGAGAACTTTACCTTATTCGCTTGTGTTTTAATATAAACTGTTATGTTCCTTTTTTCTACTGTTTACTGAATGGCATATATTCTGTATTGTGGATGACAAAAATACATAATTTTTTTCTGATTTAAAAAAAATATACATAAATATTTAAAAAAAAATTAAAAAAAACAGTCCATAATAGTCATAATTAGTACAACTCAAGAGTCCAAAAAATATATGACCAATCATCGTGCTCCTCTGAAAAAAATTTAAGTGCTCCAATCTTCAAATATATGATGCTCCACCAAGTGTGCAAAATAAATATGCACTCACCAGAACCCTTCGGCCAACAGGGTGACCATCAAGCATATACTAGCCAAATCCACCTCTCAGGGAATCAAGGCAATATCTTCCAGCAGTTTCCTCTTTCCTCTCTCTCAATCTATGCAACAAAAATGCTCCAGAATGGAGGGTAAGTGTATAGTGTAGTATGTTTTATTAAAACCGGACTAAACAAATTTTAAAATATATGCACTCTCATGCCATAGAAGGAAAATGGGCATTGAACATGTGCAGCTTCCTAGCTGGTGTAAGGGCCTCCTCACTGTTGCTCGCTTCCCAGGGCCAGCGTGCGTTCCACCAATTGGAAGTACTGAAGGGATGGCTCCAGTAATAGCGTGTCGGGCTTGTGCTTCAATGCATTTCACACATGCACAAGCGAGCGCCCCCCCCGAACCATATCAGGCCACATGCCCTCAACATGGGGGGTGCTTTGTTGATGGGAACAAGGGCCTCTTTCTGAAAATCCTGGGTGGTGGTTGTGAGGGTCTGCGGGCAGGGGGCTTATCAAAATCTGGAAGCCCCCTTTAACAAGGAAGCCCCTGAGTCTTGCCCCCCCATGTGAATGAGTATGGGGTATATAGTACCCCTATCCATTCACCAAAAAATTGTAAAAATATATAAAAACAGGAGGCAGTTTTTCACAATTTCTTTATTAAAAATAAAAAAACAGTGTCCTCCAATGTGGATCCGCTGAGGTAGCTCCGCCGTCAACTAAGGCAAACTGCCGAATGCCAGGCTTGCCGTCTTCCAGTTTTTATATAGGTAAGGGCAGGGCCACCTGGCAATGTCACCTGGTGGCACCGCCCCCTTGTGACATCACCCACCCAGCATGCACCAGTCAGCGATGTCACATGGGGGCGGTGCCACTAGGTGATGTCACTAGTTGGCTCTGCCTCTTACCTATATAAGAACTGTCAACGGGCAAGCCAGGCATTCAGCGGTTTGCCTTAGTAGACGGTGGAGCGTCTTTCTCTTTTTTTGGGTCACCAGTGGCATCGGCGCCATAATTGACGATGGATCTACATCAGAGGACATTTTTTAAAATCTTTTTAATAAAAGAGTTGTCAAAAACTGTCTGTGTTTTTATTACTCTTTGATATTTTTTGGGTGAATGGGTAGGGGTACTATGTACCCTATACTCATTCACATGGGGGGGCGAGATCTGGGGGCTCCCTTGTTAAAGGGGGCTTCCAGATTACAATAAGCATACAAATCGATAATTTTGTAGCATGCTGGATGATGTGCTTAACTTTGGACAGGGGGTGGCTTATTTTGTGCTAGCTGCATTTGGGTTGTTCTGGGCATGCTCAGGGACTTTGTTTTTTTGCTGTGGCTTTTGGTGTGTGAAATGCATTTGGGTTGGTCTGGGCATGCTCAGGGACTTTGTTTTTTTTCGTGCTTTTTGTGTGTGAAAAGCATTTGGATTTTTCTGGGCATGATCAGAGAGTGTGTTTTTTGGGTTAGTAATTTAAGGGCATCATCCTTAACAAGTGTACCCACTTTTAAGTTCTGTCTCTACATTGGGTGAACTTGCATCTTGTGTGTTTCATGGATTGTGCATGTGTTTTCAATTGCCTCATTAGCACATAAACCTATGTCATAAAAAGCTTGCAGATAATATTCTTTACCTTGCCCTGAAAAGAGGCCAGATTGCTTGATGGTATGTGTAGCAAGAGAGTACATTTGGGTTTCCTTATAGAGTTTGTAACACATGTATTTTCTCTTTGTATTTTGTTTGTTAAGCAGATGTATTTTAGAGCAAGTATTTTTTACTTTTGTTTCTTTTTTTGGGGGGGGTATTTTTCACTGAAATATTTTTGATGTTGTCATTGTTTGTTTTGTAGGTTGATAGTTTCACTTTGATTTAATTGACTGTGCTGCATTATTTTCAACCTTCCTCAAGATGTTATAAATATTTAAATCCTTAAGAGACTGTCCATTTGTGGGCGCAGTCCTTTTAACTCCTGTTCATTTCCTCTGCAAAATGGTCAGACCATAAAACCAGTTCCTGTTATTAACATACATGTGTTTTTGCTTTCCTTGCTCTTTCCCAAGTCTGGTTTTGTTGACCAATAAAATTTGTAGCAAATTTTCATGTTTTATGTGTTTTGCTAATTTGTTTTGCAGATGCATGCTCAATCCAAGTAATGCATTTTACACCCCCTCCCCTAAATTTTCATGCAACAGATTTCCCAGCTGCAGCTTAACCACTTGCCGACCGCCGCACGACTATATACGTCGGCAGAATGGCACGGGCAGGCAAAAGGACTTACAGGTACGTCCTTGCCTGCCCGCGGGTGGGGGGTCCGATCGGACCCCCCCCCGGTGCCTGCGGCGGTCGGCAAATCTCCCACAGCGATCGGTGGTGAGGGGGAGGCCATCCATTCGTGGCCCCCCCCTCGCGATCGCTCCCAGCCAATGGGATCATTTCCCTGCCTCTGTATTGTACACAGAGGCAGAGGAAATTATGTCATCTCTCCTCGGCTCGGTATTTTCTGTTCCGGGCCGAGGAGAGAAGACTGCAATGTGAGTGCACCAACACACACACACACACACAGTAGAACATGCCAGGCACACAAAACACCCCGATCCCCCCCCGATCGCCCCCCGATCCCCCCCCCAATCACCCCCCCCGTCACAAACTGACACCAAGCTGTTTTTTTTTTTTTTTTTTTCTGATTACTGTATTGGTGTCAGTTTGTGATAGTTACAGTGTTAGGGCAGTGAGTGTTATGCCCCCTTTAGGTCTAGGATACCCCCCTAACCCCCCCTAATAAAGTTTTAACCCCTTGATCACCCCCTGTCACCAGTGTCGCTAAGCGATCATTTTTCTGATCGCTGTATTAGTGTCGCTGGTGACGCTAGTTAGTGAGGTAAATATTTAGGTTCGCCGTCAGCGTTTTATAGCGACAGGGACCCCCATATACTACCGAATAAATGTTTTAACCCCTTGATTGCCCCCTAGTTAACCCTTTCACCACTGATCACTGTATAACCGTTACGGGTGACGCTGGTTAGTTTGTTTATTTTTGATAGTGTCAGGGCACCCGCCGTTTATTACCGAATAAAGATTTAGCCCCCTGATCGCCCGGCGGTGATATGCGTCGCCCCAGGCAGCGTCAGATTAGCGCCAGTACCGCTAACACCCACGCACGCAGCATACGCCTCCCTTAGTGGTATAGTATCTGAACGGATCAATATCTGATCCGATCAGATCTATACTAGCGTCCCCAGCAGTTTAGGGTTCCCAAAAACGCAGTGTTAGCGGGATCAGCCCAGATACCTGCTAGCACCTGCATTTTGCCCCTCCGCCCGGCTCGGCCTAGCCCACCCAAGTGCAGTATCGATCGATCACTGTCACTTACAAAACACTAAACGCATAACTGCAGCGTTCGCAGAGTCAGGCCTGATCCCTGCGATCGCTAACAGTTTTTTTGGTAGCGTTTTGGTGAAATGGCAAGCACCAGCCCCAGGCAGCGTCAGGTTAGTGCCAGTAGCGCTAACACCCACGCACGCACCGTACACCTCCCTTAGTGGTATAGTATCTGAACGCATCAATATCTGATCCGATCAGATCTATACTAGCGTCCCCAGCAGTTTAGGATTCCCAAAAACGCAGTGTTAGCGGGATCAGCCCAGATACCTGCTAGCACCTGCGTTTTGCCCCTCCGCCCGGCCCAGCCCAGCCCACCCAAGTGCAGTATCGATCGATCACTGTCACTTACAAAACACTAAACGCATAACTGCAGCGTTCGCAGAGTCAGGCCTGATCCCTGCAATCGCTAACAGTTTTTTTGGTAGCGTTTTGGTGAACTGGCAAGCACCAGCCCCAGGCAGCGTCAGGTTAGTGCCAGTAGCGCTAACACCCACGCACGCACCGTACACCTCCCTTAGTGGTATAGTATCTGAACTGATCAATATCTGATCTGATCCGATCAGATCTATACTGGCGTCCCCAGCAGTTTAGGGTTCCCAAAAACGCAGTGTTAGTGGGATCAGCCCAGATACCTGCTAGCACCTGCGTTTTGCCCCTCCGCCCGGCCCAGCCCAGCCCACCCAAGTGCAGTATCGATCGATCACTGTCACTTACAAAACACTAAACGCATAACTGCAGCGTTCGCAGAGTCAGGCCTGATCCCTGCGATCGTTAACAGTTTTTTTGGTAGCGTTTTGGTGAACTGGCAAGCGCCAGCGGCCTAGTACACCCCGGTCGTAGTCAAACCAGCACTGCAGTAACACTTGGTGACGTGGCGAGTCCCATAAGTGCAGTTCAAGCTGGTGAGGTGGCAAGCACAAATAGTGTCCCGCTGCCACCAAGAAGACAAACACAGGCCCGTCGTGCCCATAATGCCCTTCCTGCTGCATTCGCCAATCCTAATTGGGAACCCACCACTTCTGCAGCGCCCGTACTTCCCCCATTCACATCCCCAACCAAATGCAGTCGGCTGCATGAGAGGCATTTTTATGTCCTCCCGAGTACCCCTACCCAACGAACCCCCCCAAAAAAGATGTTGTGTCTGCAGCAAACGCGGATATAGGCGTGACACCCGCTATTATTGTCCCTCCTGTCCTGACAATCCTGGTCTTTGCATTGGTGAATGTTTTGAACGCTACCATTCACTAGTTGAGTATTAGCGTAGGGTACAGCATTGCACAGACTAGGCACACTTTCACAGGGTCTCCCAAGATGCCATCGCATTTTGAGAGACCCGAACCTGGAACCGGTTACAGTTATAAAAGTTACAGTTACAAAAAAAGTGTAAAAAAAAAAAAAAAACACAAACAAAAATATAAAATAAAAAATAATAGTTGTCGTTTTATTGTTCTCTCTCTATTCTCTCTCTCTCTATTCTTCTGCTCTTTTTTACTGTATTCTATTCTGCAATGTTTTATTGTTATTATGTTTTATCATGTTTGCTTTTTCAGGTATGCAATTTTTTATACTTTACCGTTTACTGTGCTTTATTGTTAACCATTGTTTTGTCTTCAGGTACAGCATTCACGACTTTGAGTGGTTATACCAGAATGATGCTTGCAGGTTTAGGTATCATCTTGGTATCATTCTTTTCAGCCAGCGGTCGGCTTTCATGTAAAAGCAATCCTAGCGGCTAATTAGCCTCTAGACTGCTTTTACAAGCAGTGGGAGAGAATGCCCCCCCCACCGTCTTCCGTGTTTTTCTCTGGCTCTCCTGTCTCAACAGGGAACCTGAGAATGCAGCCGGTGATTCAGCCAGCTGACCATAGAGCTGATCAGAGACCAGAGTGGCTCCAAACATCTCTATGGCCTAAGAAACCGGAAGCTACGAGCATTTTATGACTTAGATTTCGCCGGATGTAAATAGCGCCATTGGGAAATTGGGGAAGCATTTTATCACACCGATCTTGGTGTGGTCAGATGCTTTGAGGGCAGAGGAGAAATCTAGGGTCTAATAGACCCCAATTTTTTCAAAAAAGACTAAGGCGAACGCAAGCTTCGGTCTGGCGTCAAATGTAAACAGCAATTGCACCATGCATGTGAGGTATCACCGCGACGGTCAGATCGAGGGCAGTAATTTTAGCAGTAGACCTCCTCTGTAAATCTAAAGTGGTAACCTGTAAAGGCTTTTAAAGGCTTTTAAAAATGTATTTATTTTGGTGCCACTGCACGTTTGTGCGCAATTGTAAAGCATGTCATGTTTGGTATCCATGTACTCGGCCTAAGATCATCTTTTTTATTTCATCAAACATTTGGGCAATATAGTGTGTTTTAGTGCATTAAAATGTAAAAAAGTGTGTTTTTTCCCCAAAAAATGCGTTTGAAAAATCGCTGCGCAAATACTGTGTGAAAAAAAAAAATTAAACACCCACCATTTTAATCTGTAGGGCATTTGCTTTAAAAATATATATAATGTGTGGGGGTTCAAAGTAATTTTCTTGCAAAAAAAAAAAATTTTTTCATGTAATCAAAAAGTGTCAGAAAGGGCTTTGTCTTCAAGTGGTTAGAAGAGTGGGTGATGTGTGACATAAGCTTCTAAATGTTGTGCATAAAATGCCAGGACAGTTCAAACCCCCCCCAAATGACCCCATTTTGGAAAGTAGACACCCCAAGCTATTTTCTGAGAGGCATGTCGAGTCCATGGAATATTTTATATTGTGACACAAGTTGCGGGAAAGAGACAAATTTTTTTTTTTTTTTTGCACAAAGTTGTCACTAAATGATATATTGCTCAAACATGCCATGGGAATATGTGAAATTACACCCCAAAATACATTCTGTTGCTTCTCCTGAGCACGGGGATACCACATGTGTGAGACTTTTTGGGAGCCTAGCCGCGTATGGGACCCCGAAAACCAAGCACCACCTTCAGGCTTTCTAAGGGCGTAAATTTTTGATTTCACTCTTCACTGCCTATCACAGTCTCGGAGGCCATGGAATGCCCAGGTGGCACAAAACCCCCCCAAATGACCCCATTTTGGAAAGTAGACACCCAAAGCTATTTGCTGAGCGGTATAGTGAGTATTTTGCAGACCTCACTTTTTGTCACAAAGTTTTGAAAATTAAAAAAAGAAAAAAAAAATTTTTTTTTTGTCTTTCTTCATTTTCAAAAACAAATGAGAGCTGCAAAATACTCACCATGCCTCTCAGCAAATAGCTTGGGGTGTCTACTTTCCAAAATGGGGTCATTTGGGGGGGGGGTTTGTGCCACCTGGGCATTCCATGACCTCCGAAACTGTGATAGGCAATGAAGAGTGAAATCAAAATGTACACCCTTAGAAATCCTGAAGGCGGTGATTGGTTTTCGGGGTCCCGTACGCGGCTAGGCTCCTAAAAAGTCCCACACATGTGGTATCTCCGTACTCAAGAGAAGCAGCAGAATGTATTTTGGGGTGCAATTCCACATATGCCCATGACCTGTGTGAGCAATATATCATTTAGTGACAACTTTGTGCAAAAAAAAAAAAAAAATAAAAAATAAATTTTCACTTTCCCGCAACTTGTGTCAAAATATAAAATATTCCATGGACTCAACATGCCTCTCAGCAAATAGCTTGGGGTGTCTACTTTCCAAAATGGGGTCATTTGGGGGGGTTTGTGCCATCTGGGCATTTTATGGCCTTCAAAACTGTGATAGGTAGTGAGGAGTAAAATCAAAAATGTACGCCCTTAGAAATCCTGAAGGCAGTGATTGGTTTTCGGGGCCCCGTATGCGGCTAGGCTCCCAAAAAGTCCCGCACATGTGGTATCCCCATACTCAGGAGAAGCAGCTAAATGTATTTTGGGGTGCAATTCCACATATGCCCATGGCCTGTGTGAGCAATATATCATTTAGTGACAACTTTTTGTAATTTTTTTTTTTTTTGTCATTATTCAATCACTTGGGACAAAAAAAATGAATATTCAATGGGCTCAAAATGCCTCTCAGCAATTTCCTTGGGGTGTCTACTTTCCAAAATGGGGTCATTTGTGGGGGTTTTGTACTGCCCTGCCATTTTAGCACCTCAAGAAACGACATAGGCAGTCATAAATTAAAGGCTGTGTAAATTCCAGAAAATGTACCCTAGTTTGTAGGCGCTATAACTTTTGCGCAAACCAATAAATATACACTTATTGACATTTTTTTTACCAAAGACATGTGGCCAAATACATTTTGGCCTAAATGTATGACTAAAATTGAGTTTATTGGATTTTTTTTAGAACAAAAAGTAGAAAATATCATTTTTTTTCAAAATTTCCGGTCTTTTTCCGTGTATAGCGCAAAAAATAAAAACGGCAGAGGTGATCAAATACCATCAAAAGAAAGCTCTGTTTGTGGGAAGAAAAGGACGCAAATTTCGTTTGGTTACAGCATTGCATGACCGCGCAATTAGCAGTTAAAGCGTCGCAGTGCCAAATTGTAAAAAGTGCTCTGGTCAGGAAGGGGGTAAATCCTTCCGGGGCTGAAGTGGTTAACTAGGCTGATTGGCATGGCAAAAAGAAAAAGTGTGATTTGTCTAAAAACTACTTTCCTGGTGCCTTCATGGTAGCATATGCATGGATTGTGTGAATGCTACCATGGATTGGCACCAGTAAAGGAAAATTACAGAGAGGTAAGTATTCAATTTTTCATTTTAGCACAGTGGTTCTTAGCCTCATTCCTCAAGTACCTCCTGACAGGATAGGTTTTGGGAATTTATCTTGGCTAAAATAGCTGTCCAAAATACCAAGACTGTGATTTAAAGCACCTGTGCAAGATGAAGGAAAACCTGCCAACATGGCCTGTTGGGGTACTTGAGGACAGGGTTGAGATCCACTGATTTATAGCACTGAGCTAAAATCTAGCTCAAGACAATCCTATTCTAATTGTGGGCATTTGAGGGAAACCAAGTGAGTGTTAGAACCCCTTTGTGTCCCTTTTCTGAAAATTGGCTTCGCTTCCTGTCACATAGCCAAACAGGAAGTGAGGGTAAAACCTTACCAATGTCTTTCCTTGGGGACACACAGGTCAATCTAACTAGCGTCCCCATTAGGCAAATTGCACTCTAGCACTTTGTTTTGTAGGTATTTGGGGGTTTATTAAAGACAAATCCACTCTGCAATACTGTAAATATGAGGGGAAGCACTTATGATTTTATCATCCAATCATGTAGAAGCAAAGATGCTGTTTTTTATTTCCCTTGCATGTCCCCCTTGGATCCCCAGCAACTGCACTTCCAAGTGCACTTGTAGTGCAACGTGGATTTGCCTTTAGTAAATAAATCCCAAATCCAAGATGCCTAATAATTTGGGGTATACAGAGCAAAATGCCAGAGTGCAATTTACCTAACGGGGAAACTATTTAGATTGACCCATGTGTTCCGAAGGAAAGACATTGGTAGGGTTTTATCCTCACTTCCTGTTTGCCTATGTGACAGGAAGTGAATAAATTTGAAGGAGAGACTGGCAAAATTTGGGAGGTGTCTTCATCCTATCAGGGGTGTAGACATCCCCAAAAACTGACAAGACTTCTAATCCCTCTGCACTCTATCCCCCCCAAAAAATAAAATAAAAAAGGATTTCATTTAGCTTAACTTTGCAAAGACACATTCCTAAGTTCAACTGTGATGTATGTCAAAGGCTCGTTTAGACCTTGTTTAATAGAAAACACCAGTTGCCTTTCACTATAAACATTTGTTAGTCCAGTCCTGGAAATCTGCATCTGCTTTACTATTAATTTCCATAAAAATTGGGTTCCTGAAGCTAGATGCGTGACTGCTGTGTACGCGGAGGTACGTACCCGCGGCACATATCTGGTTCCCAGAAGTGGGGGCCAGTACACAGGAATGACATCACGCCCCTCCAGGAAATTGCTTGTACTGCAGCTAATTTCTTCCCACCACCATGCCCACTCACTGTTCTCTGAAGAAGAGTTTATCCTTATTGGAAAATGAAGATAATTTTTTTATTTACTTTTACATAGGGTGGTGTTTATGTGGGTCATGTGTGCATGTCTAAATGATTTGGCCTCAAAACATACACCTACTTCCTGTGTACAGATTCCCTTCCGGGCCAACGTATATTGCTTCCTGCTTCAGTGTGTGTGTATATATAGATATATCTACCTATAGATGTAGGTTCTTGTGTCTACCAGCAGAGAGAAGTTGGGTAGATGCCACACTCCCAATTCTGGAGGCATAATAATGGTCTAGCACAGGGGTCTTCAAACTACGGCCCTCCAGTTGTTCAGGAACTACAATTCCCATCATGCCTTGTCATGTCTGTGAATGTCAGCATTTTACAATACCTCATAGCATGTGTAGTTCTGCATCAGCTGGAGAGCCGTAGTTTGAAGATTCCTGATCACTCTAGCATGTCTTGAAAAAAGGTGTTTTTTCACGTGCCTTGTATAATGCGCAAGAAATATCATTTGGAAAATACAAGTGGGTCATGGCACATCTACATTCCAAATTTGTCACTTTGGATGGTCATGTACTATGCAATCAGATTGGCCAATCTCTGTACAACTCGTATTTGTAGGCAAAATAGGTAATAGGAAGACGCACTTGAACAATTAATTCAAATTATAGGAAATCAAACAGGCTCTTGCACTAAATCAAATTTATTTAAGATCTAACTGATTGCAGTGTATGGTCACCTTTAAAGATCAAGATTGGAAAATACATTTTTATTGGGTTTAGAAACACTTCTCTGTTCTTTCTAATGTATTGAAAGAGTTGGGTAAAAAAAGAAAAAAAAAACATTTCAAAGATATATTGGAATTGATAGGAATGAGATTAGCATCAAAAGGGTTAATTAACTGAGAACACCTACTAATTGCCTAACAAGACACATCCAATAAGATGAAACTAACCAATTGTATTGGGCGTGCGCTATTATCAATGAGAAAACAGCAGTTACCCTAGCACCAGTTGCAGTTTACATATGCGGGTATTTATTAGCGTTATTTGTGCTTCAGTGTGCGCGGTTCGCACGTACAATTAATTACTTTTTCAGCGCACCAATTATTGTATGAACTGGTGCAGTACCTTCTTCTTAGTAAATCACCCCAGTGTCTTGTCACTTTCTATGCATTGAAATGAAAGAACAACAGTCTTACTTTCCTTCCAAGCTATCTTCTGTAATCTTTCTGCCCCACATAGTACAGATGAAGAGAGGAAAATATGTTTTTAGGCAAAATCAACAGAGTAAACTGGGTAACAATCATAGCTTGTATGATATATACAGTGGATGAGTGAATGTAGCCACCATAGGGCTGAAGTACATTTTTTACAAGATTGCCAGGTGGAAATAAAAAAACAAAAGAAAAAAGAAAACTAAAACAGTTACCATATCTAAGTAATGGTAAGCTACAATATTAAAGTTTTATTTTGGGGTTTAGATATGCTTTTATTAAGCCACACCATTCCTATTTAGCCTTTCACAAACTTTGCTAGTGACCATTACATTGATTTCTTGGACTTGGAAAATAATGGCTTTAATCTGAATACAACTTTAAAATGAATTGGCAAATTAAATTTATTTTTGAAACTGCTATCATATTCATAACTGCAGGCCTTCCTGGAAGTGGAACCAAAACAGCTATACACTACTACATCTGTATGCAACAGGCCTTTCTTGCAGTCAAGTAGTAAATTGCCCCTAATATGTTACCATTTATTATATGTATTTTAGTTGTACCACTTTGGATGCCTTATTAAATTGATTGGGTAAGATGGATTATGATGTGATTTCTTGAGTGGGCTCACTGAAAGAGTATTTTTTTAAACATAGTATATATACCCATCTGTGCATCACTCCAAAACCATCCATTATAGTTTTGTGACATAACAAAAATACTAAAAATGACTTTAATGATTTTAATTATTCTGAACCCTAGAAATAACGTTTTCCTCCAAGCTAATAGTTTCATGGTCATTTTATTTTTGTAGAAAAAAATGGAGCCTATTAGATAAGAATTCTGGAAGTAGCTTAAAATAGACAGGCTGGAACCAATTAACATTAAAACAAAAAGCAAAGATTACAGACAGCAGCATATGCGAATTCATTTCATCAAAGCTCAATCAGACACATTTGTTTTTAGCCAAAAGATATATATCTTAAGGGGCATCAATGATCTATGTGCCATATTTTCATAATTAACAATGCACTAACTATTTTTCTTCTGTTTTGTCTAAAGTGCAAAACATTATTTAATTTGTTGAAAAGAGCATAGCTTTAGGACGTAGCTACAGTAATTCCTCTAGGAAATAAAAATATGCATTTTATTTGAACTAAAAGTCCAGTAGTTAAGTTATTTCTGTTAAGATTGTTACAGATAGATACAATCGCTAAAATGACCATAAAATGTCTATTGGCAAGATATTAAGATATAAGATCACCTGAATATGACATTCCAATTACAGGTGGAGTCTGGTGGGCTAAGTTAAATATTCACATCTTAAATATGTCTTCTAGATTCAGGTGCGAGATCTCCCAGCTCTTCAGCAGCTCAATCAAACAGACTTATCTCCCATTATTGTCCCTTCACGCTGTACAGACAGTCAGGGAAGTGATACCGCAGTCCCCAGGCTGCCGCTGCCTACATGGAACGCTACCTGGTCCCGGTTCAGCCGGCCGCATCCACCCCAGACCCAGCCAAGATGGCGCCAACACCTGCCAAGAGGACGGAGCCCAGCTTGCCTGCAGCTGGTGGAGGGGGAGCGAGGTACGATCATAAAAATTACCCACTGGAGAGGACTTTGATTCACTAGCCTCCAGAGTTGAGGCAACACTCCGAGGGGAGCTAACAGGACTTAAACAGGAGGTAGTTGATGTGACCTCACGAGTCTCCACACTAGAAACTGACTCTGCTGCCCTCCATCAAGAAATTTATAGTTTACAAGGTACACATAAGGAGATGTCAGACCAAGTTGCACAGCTGCATCTGCTATTAGATGATCTGGAAAATTGCAATCGCAGGCGCAACATTAGAATTTGCGGCCTGCCAGAAGTCCCACTGAAGACAGACCCAGAGATGTCCTCTGCTGCCTGCACAATTACTCCGTTAAAGAAGACATACTACACTGCGACACATATGGCCAGGGTTGTTGACTGGTCCAGACATAGCGACACAAAATTGTGGGTAACACTAGAACAGGAAGCTGCCCATGCTCCACTCACTGGCTTACCGTGGGTAGAGAAAATCCACACTAACCTTTTGACAGCTCATCCTTTGATTGGCCCTACTCTAGCAGAAATGGATAGATTTTTCCGTCTATCCTCACTGAGCAATTTTCCTTCACCAATGACACCACTTTTGGACATCCAGGGTTCAAACCCAGCCTCATTGACCCAGCTTTCCATTCACAAGCCCCACAGAGGCTCCTGAGGGCTTCCCAGTTTTTACAGTCTTCCAGTTGGTTCTCTGCGAAGAATGTGCTCTCTGGACGAGCTCCCCTAACATTGGATCAGTGGAGGGCTAATCAGCTCTCACACTTTCTTGACTCACTGCCTAAACCAGCACTATTTATCCGAAAACTACACTCCTTTAAAGAACTATGTCTGGGGGAGGGCCCAATTCGGGGCTCTCTCTCTACCGCCTACAAATCTTTGCTGGAACTCCATTGCGATAAGGATCCCCCGTACCTGGCAAAATGGGAGAGGGACTTGGGAGTCACATTTTCGGAACCTCAAAAGGAACGCATACTCTTCTTTGCACAGAAGTCTGCTCTATGTAGTAAATACCAGGAGACCACATACAAAATAGCTACACAATGGTATAGAACCCCATCAGTCCTGGCAAAGATATTCCCCAATCAAACGGACTGTTGTTGGCGCTGCAGCCTTCACCAGGGAACTATCCCGCACATCTTGTGGGAATGCCCTGTGCTCAAAACTTTTTGGGAACCAGTCTTTAAACTCATACATAAATTTACTGACATTTCCCAGGACAACCCAGCCGTGGTCTTACTAAACCTTACTCCTTTATCAAGGAAACGTTATCATAAATCCCTACTCAAACACCTCCTTAATGCTGCACGAGCGTGCATTCCACTATTATGGAAACAACAATCCGCGCCAACGGTGGCCCAATGGTTCGCAAGGGTGAAGGATATAGAGCAAATGGAAGACTTGACCTCGGATCTGCGAGATAAGGCGGAGGAACATAAGACCAGATGGTTTTATTGGATTCAACCAGGATTTTTGCCAGAGAATCCTGCTGTCTGACAGGTCCTGACGACCCTGGCTCCCGGGGGATGACACATCTCCCATCCCCCTGCATCCCACCCCCACTTTCCTTTTTTTTTTTTCTCTCCCCACCCCTCCACTCTCTCTCTCCATCCCCCTCTAGTATTCTCTTTCTCACCTTGGTATATCCCTGTCTTCTACCTGATCTCAGGTATTCCCCCCCCAAAAAAAAGAGTGGTGTGCACAGAACATAGCAATACACACTATCATAGACTCCTCACAGCAACCTGGCGGATCTCTCTTTTTCTTCAGAATAGTGAGATTGCCTCTAATGCAAACTGAATGGAGGGGCTACAGCATTTCTTTTATGAACACTATTTTCTTCCTAAATCATACATACAGGTATATGCTTTAATCTTCCATAGCATATCATGGAGTATTGGTTGTGATAATGATGTTAACTACTGATTGCACTTTTTTTGAAGTTACCTTCTAATTGTATCTGCTGCAAACCCTTTAATAAAAACTAAAAAAAAAAAAAAAGAAGACATACTTCAATGGGCTTGGCACAAGGGGCACATGAACCTTGATGGTGCACAGATCCTTCTCCTACCAGATGTATCCCGGAGGCCCCTACAGATGCACTGTTGTATGAAGCCCTTACTTGTTAAGTTCAGCGAATTGAAGATCAACTACAAGTGGGGCCATTCTTTCCATCTGATTGCACGGAAGAGGGGCAGATCGTACACTCGTACACTCTCTGGCACCCCTACCAGTATTCTTCAGATCTCTAGAGATGCCACCTATGCCTTTCCCCAATTGGCTTTCATTTGTCCTACCACCGAGCAATAGCAATCTCGCTGGGATCTCAACTGGCAGACCCCAGTAACCCCGTCAAAATCACCAGTCTCAACGCAGAAGACCACCAGCCCCTCAGGATAACGAGCCTTAATTCTCCAAAGTAGGAACTACATCCTTATTAACATACTGTCCCAAGGTCCAGAGACTCCCAACATGTAAATGTAAAGGCTCTCTCTAATAATATCCCCTATATCCCCTAGCTACAGTCAACCCCTAGGGAGACATGTCTGAGTCTTAGGTAAGGGGTTAAATTACTTGGTGGGAGGGGGTACAATTTGATCTTCTTTGTCTGCTCCACATTGAGGTCACCACCTGGAGTGGGAGAGCCCAGCTGGGCCTTTCAGAACGAACAGAGGTTGGAGCACTACCTAGGGCGTTCCCTGGGGGGTCCTCTACCCACTTGTTTCTCGCATGATATGCAGACTTGACCTGCTAGGGGCTAGGTAATAGAGCAATCATATCATTACACTCTCTCTCACTAGGGTTCATGACTAGCTTTTGGGATTGGAGGGGGGCTCCTAGGGCGTTTTTGGGAGCACGTACCATTACTAGTATGTTTAGGCTATATTGAGGTGCTCCAGGTGCCCCTTTGGCGCAGAATCCCTGAGTACCCCTCCTCCCCATATGTATATGTATCTGGATGCTTTTTATACCTCACAATATAATGGTAAGAATGTTCGTTCGGTGGTGTGTGTTCTGCTGCACTTTTTTTTGGTTTACCTCACCCCAAAACTCTACTGTGTCGAGCTCAGTTAACTGGTACAGCAGCACACGCACTCCCTGATCTAGTTCACCCCTGAATGTTGTGGTTTATTTTGCAGGGGGGACATCATTCTCTAGGGACGTCACCTGATGAGGCATGTATAGTGCTTACTTGCATAGGCTTATGCATGCACCAGTATTCAGCTAGTACCCCTGAGGGGCCAAGCAAGGGAGCCATGGCTTGCTCTCGCCGGGCTGCGGCTTAGCGGAGAGCAAGCGGTCTCTCCATCTAATGATTTCTGGTTTTGTTTAACATTGAGGTTTTGAATATTCCACCCTTGTTATCACTCCTTCTATTCTTGGAATCTTTATCATATATTATCCATAAGAGACGTTCATTTTTTTTTTCTTGTTAGAACTGCTACTTTTAGAGCCGCTTCTGGCACAGGGCTGTCTGGGGAGTTCCCGTGGCCCGGGGGCTCAACCTCTGAAATGCCCTACCATATCCCTTACTAGGCCTTGGCTGCCCTTTTTGGCAGTAGCCCTCCATCTGGAGACTCAGTTTTTGCCCATTTCATCCACACCTCTTTCCTTACCTCTTACTTCCTATATTCTCTTTACCCTCTTTGACTGTTCTCGTTCGCCCCCTTCTCTTCCCTTCTCATCCCTTATCCTAACCTCCCCACCCCCCTACTTACAATACCCATTTTTCTAAGTTTCGGCGGAGGGCGACGGCCAGACTCCGCTTCCCTAAAAATGACTTTGAAACTCATGTCCTGGAACATGAAGGGCCTCAATGCTCCTGAAAAGCGATCCAGTTGTCTTGCTGAACGATGCCGCCTATATATATATATATATATATATATATATATATATATATATATATATATATATATATATATATATATATATACAGTATATACTGTGTATATATATTATGCATTCTGAGAATAGACCAATTTAACAAATTAACTATTTTGAACTCATTTTTTATTAGACACAGGTCAAAGATAGTAAGAAAAAAAAAACGAAAAATGGAAAATATGGTAATTTGTTAGGATTTTATAAGTGCACTTTAATTGAAGTACAAATTAGGTTATATATTTATATTATGAAAACTAAAATTACAGGTCATTATGGAGAATAAGGGATTGGTGACATTTTCTAAATATCATAAATGCAAAAATAAATTCTTGTAAGCTTTATTAGTGTGGTGTCAATGTCTATGCAGCATGCTGTAAATAGTCTAATGACGTCTGGAAGTAGGGCCATTTGCTATAGCTTGAGGCTCAACATTCCAATAACCTGTTTCTAGTTAGAAAGACATTAGAAAGATCTAACATTTGTGGCAAATGGTTCCTGTTATAGTGTAGATTTAGGAAACTTCACTTCCTGTAAATTTACTAAGCATCAATAATATTGTAACAAGTTGTCTTTCATGATGGTCAGTGGCACTGTAGTTCACGACCTACCTGAAGGCAGTATCATTTAAACATTGATTTTCTAACATGTATTGTGGAACTAAACCAGTAGCAATATTACAGGCTAGTTGCTAGACTGGGTATATGTTTAACAAATTTCTATACTTAGTGTCATAATTTGACTTTTGCTTTCTATAGAAAGCACCATATAAATTTGACACCATATGAATTAGACACCCTAAAACCCAGCACACTAGAATTATATAAAAGGCATATTATTTAAAATTAGAATGTGTTCTTTAAAAAGACATTTAACATAAGGTACACTGTACTGAAATAATTATACTGTTACCATGGGGGGTACAGGTGTAAGGAGGGAAAGTATATTCCTTTAACTTTTCTAAACATAACTGGGCATTTAAAGTGAGTGCATGTAAAATGTGAACCTTGCACTAGCAAGGTTTATTTATGTAGCGAAAGACATCTCTTCTTCCCAATATGCTTCACTAAATGTAAAAAAAAAAAAAAAAAAAACTGTCTGGAGAAAAACGTTAGTTATTAAACTTACCTTACCTTTCCCATACTTTTACCCACTTTATGTTTTGTACATTTTTTGCAAAAGAGAGCCCCCCCTCTAAATAAGCAAACCTTACTTGGAAAGTTAAACCTTGCCAGCAGATCAAAAATTATACCTAATCTAGGAGGGAAAAAATAGCTATTATCAATAACTTAAAATTTTGTTTATTTTAGATTGAGTGGGGATGGAAAAACAGCAGCAGCACAGACAGAATTGAAAATGTTTTTTTTAAGTAGAGTAGGGGGAAGCTAGAGCCCTCATTAGCTTTTTATTGCTATCTGTGTTACTTTTGTAGATTTAACCCTTTCCCGCTTTATCAAAAACTAAACTAAAAAAAAACTAAAACTAAAAAAGTATAGGGTAGACTTACACTTTAGCACAGAGTCAAGTTTTGGCTAGAGGATTTTGGATGGTTCCCAGAGCAGCTCAGATCTAATCCCACCAGTGTGTTATGGGTGTGCTTTCTGGCAATATGTGGGTTAAATCACGGCACATTCCTGCTTATACTGTATGTGAAAATGTAAATTGAGAAGAAACTATATTGCTGTAACCAGGGACCTTTTTAATGAAAGGACAATTAGAGCATTTTCCATAAGACGTAAAGTCTTACCAACCTGCTTGCAAGCAGTGGAATTTCGAATCAAAGTCTGTAAATAATCTTGGTGGGGCTCTAGGAGAAAAATATCCTTATCTAAGCCCAGGTTCACACTGACAGCAGGAATGTAATGGTGCGAGTTCAGCTGATCTCAGTCCTGACTTCGGGGGCAATTTCAGAGACATCTGTGTGGATTTCTGCACAGATGTCTATTAAAATGGCACCCCGAAGTCACCAAAAGTAGTACAGAGACTACTTTTGGAAATCAGTGCAGAACCGCGAATGCGGCATCACACCGATTCGGATGGCGCCATTGCCGGCAATGGCTGCCAATTTGGCATGTGATTTGACATGTCAAATCGCATGCCAAATCACTGCAATATGAACCAGGGCTAAAGAAGGCATTTTCTTCCAGTTAATGCTATCAGTGTCCGACTGGCCTGGTGGAGTGGCAATTTTTTACTTCCAGTGACATCAATGCTAGAGCAAATTTCCTTCCCCCTGACATTAACACTGAGGCAGTCTTCCTTCTACTAACCCAGATTTTTGGGAGTACTTTTTCATCCTATGGTAGTACATTAACATGTAAAATAGTACATAAAAGGGTAGTACATGCTCCTGACTGCTCCACTCTATACATTCTGCTGTACATTACAATTTTTTGACCAGAGCACTCTATACAGTGTGCTGTAAGTTATATAATCCTGAGCAATGTACTGTATTCTTACCACTGCACAATATACTCTATTTTGTTTGTTGCATGCACTAGACCACTATATTCTCTATCTTGTGTAGCACTAACCCCCAAAGTAGCTGCTGATTTATATCAGGCTGTTACCGTCACCTCCTTACCCGTAGTTTCACCAATACTAGAACTTAGAGTCCATGTTGAGCTTTGTATCCGACAATGTAGGAACCAGTCACTTTAGTATTTTTCAATGCTTTAATAGGAAATAACTGGAAGAAGTAGCAGGAAAGAGGTAGAAGAAGAGTTGCAGGAAAGTTCTAATACCTTTTCTTTAGATCATTGAGGGATTGGAGATCTTAAAGACAACTAAACCTTCAGTCCAAAGATCTTTTGCCCACCTGGATAGGTCTCTCTCACTAACTTAGCAGCCGGAATGGCGCACGAACAAAAGTCTCTGCCACAGACTTTAAATGTACAAATTTGTTGTACAATCCTCTGCCACAGGATGTAGTGTTAGATGAACAGTGACACAGTACCAGAACCTTTAAGCTGACCCAGCAGTACTTGTGTGGTTAATTAGATTAAGATGCGTCTTCCAATTGAGTCACCAGGCCCCTCTCGAGATACCAGCCTTCCACACGGTCCTCTCCAAAGACGGGTCCTCCCCTGGGTCTTCTCAATTGTCCAGCTTCTTCCCCAGGACAGACAGCACAGGACCATCTCCGCAGCAGTAGGCCCCAGACAGGCTTCTGGGCCTACTTGCATGGCTGCGGCAGCGCAGCCCTCCGGCCTGGAGGGCCTCGAGGTAGAACTCTCCGTCACATACCTTTAGGCCAGGAGGACCAGCAGGTGAAAGACCAAGAAAAATGGCGCCTGTCTCTTAAGTACCCCCTCCCAGAATGCACGGAAGCGGACCACCTCTGCCGAGTTGCCTCCGAGAAAGAAGAGCACTCAAAATACCTCAGCTTGTTGCTTTTCCAACACTGACCTATGGTGACAAGGACACCTACAGGTGACAGTGTGGAACTGCATGCAACACAGCCAATGCTGGAACAGAGGCTAATTTAGCCATAGATTAAATTTGAACTATGTACAGAACCAATGACCCACTAAATTTACATATAAGCGGTAGATTAGAAATCTACCAGCGCTACACTTGTATTTCACACACTGCTGACTGAACAACTTATACATGATATTGCACGTTACATACATCAGATATAGTCTTTATTAAATATGTTTGACCTTGTTTTCTATAAACTATGCTATATGTTACATACTCTGGACTAAAATGCAAGTTTATTTATTGTATTTGTAAAAAAACTTGTTATTGTAAATAAACTCTTATTTAGAAATTCATCAAAACAAAATGAAAACTTGCTGTAGATATACCTAGAGGTGTGTGCACATGCCTGTGACAGCCTCTAATACTCAGCTTTTGCAGCCAAATGCCAGGCCCCTTTGATATGCAAAGCTTCAGTACTTCCTCATTAGGGATGAGCCAAACACTCTCCAGTTTGGTTTGCACCAGAACATGCAAACAGGCAAAAAATTTGTACGAACAAGCGAACACCATTAAAGTCTATGGGACACGAACATGAAAAATCAAAAGTGCTCATTTTAAAGGCTTATATGCAAGTTATTGCCATAAAAAGTATATAGGGACCCGGGTGCTATCTGGTATCAATGCAAAAAAAAGCGTTTTTAAAATGGCCATTTTTTCAGGAGCAGTGATTTTAATACTGCCTAAAGTGAAACAATAAAAATTAAATAGTCCTTTAAATATCGTGCCTGGGGGTGTCCTTAGTATGCCTGTAAAATAGCGCATCTTTCCCATGTTTAGAACAATGCCACAGCAAAATGACATTTCTAAAGGAAAAAATCTAATTTAAACCTGCTTGTGGCTGAAATGAATTGTCGGATCCCGGCAATATAGATAAAAATCATTGAAAAAAATGGCATGGGGACCTGGGTCCTGCCCCGGGGCTATGTATCAATGCACAAAAAGTTATAAAAATGTCCTTTTTTTCTGGAGCAGTGATTTTAATAATGTTTAAAGTGAAACAATAAATAATAAATATTCCTTTAAATATCATGCCTAGGGGGTGTCCTTAGCATGCCTGTAAAATAGCGCATATTTCCCGTGTTTAGAACAATACCACAGCAAAGTTACATTTTTAAAGGAAAAAAAGCAGTATTTAAAACTGCTCGCGGCTGTAATGAATTGTCAGATCCCGGCAATATAGATAAAAATCATAGAAAAAAATGGCATAGGTTCCCCCCAGTTCATTACCAAGCCTGGGTCTGGTATGAATATTAAGGGGAACCCCACACTAAAATAAAGAAAAATGTCCCATAGGGGTCCCTCCAAAATCCCTACCAGACCCTTATCCGAGCACGAGACCTGGCAGGCTGCAGGAAAAGGGGGGGCGAGAGAACCATACCAGGCCACATGCCCTCAACATGGGGAGGCACCTTGTCCCCATATTGATGGGGACAAGGGCCTCATCCCCGCAACCCCTGCCCAGTGGTTGTGGGGGTCTGCAGGCGGGGGGCTTATCAGAATCTGGAAGCCGCCTTTAACAAGGGGACCCCCAGATCCTGGCCCCCCCTATGTGCATGGGTATTGGGTACATTGTACCCCTACACATTCACAAAAAAAGTGTAAAAATTGTAAAAATGACAGAAGACAATTTGGGACAAGTCCTTTATTTAAAAAAAACTGTCCCGCAATGTCCATTCATCTTCAATCACAGCGTCTGACGACCTGAGAAGAAGAAACTCCACAGTGACGTAAACGGATGACCCCACCTTCCTCTGATGTCATGTGGCATCAGAGGGGGCGAGGTCACCCATTTACATCACCGGGGGGCCCCACCCTCAGCTATATAACAGCTGTCATCGCAATGAGGCTTCAGTCTGTGGGAGCCTCCCATGGAGGCAGGGTTTTTGTAGCTTGGTACAGTTTGGGGGGGCACTCTCTCATCCCCCCTTTTCCTGCAGCCTGCCAGATTGCATGCTCGAATAAGGGTCTGGTATGGATTTTGGGGGGACCCCCACAATTTTTTTTTAATTTTGGCGTAGGGTTCCCCTTAAAATCCATATCAGACCTGAGGGGCCTGGTATGGATTTTGGGGGGATCCCTACACCATTTTAAAAAAACAAAATTGGTGCAGGGTTCCTCTTAATATCCATACCAGACCTGAAGGGCCTGGTATAGATTTTGGGGGGACTCCCACACATTTTTTTTAATTTTGGTGCGGGGTTCCCCTTAATATTCATACCAGACCCAAAGGGCCTGGTAATAGACTGGGGGGGAACCCATGCCGTTTTTTTCAATGATTTTTAACTATATTGCCGGGATCAGACAATTCATTACAGTTGCAAACAGTTTTACATTACTTTTTTTCCTTTAGAAATGTAATTTTGCTGTGGTATTGTTCTAATCATGGGATGCCACCACTGATGACCACCAAGTATGGCATCTCTGGTGGCCATGGGTGCAATGTGTGCCCACACATAATTTCAACCAGTGCCCACCAGCAATACCTGCATGTTCCCTTAATAGCAGCGATGTCCATCACTGCCATCTATCAGTGCCACCTACCAGTGCCCATCTGTCTCCATCAGTGCCCACCTATCAGTGTCTGTCAGTGCTGCCAATCAGTGCCCATCAGTGCCACCCATCAGTGCCACCTATCAGTGCCCATCAGTGCCACCTATGAGTGCCCATCTGTGCCACCTATGAGTGTCGCCTATCAGTGCCCATCAGTGTCGCATATCATTGCCCATCATCAGTGCCACCTCATCAGTGCCACCTCATCTGTGCTCATCAGTGCAACCTTATCAGTGCCCATCAGTGCAGGAGAAAATGTACTTATTTACAAAATTTTATAACAAACGAAGAAAAACTTTTTTTTCAAAATTTTCAGTCTTTATTTATCTGTTTAGCAAAAAATAAAAACCACAGAGGTGATCAAATACCACCAAAATAAAGCTATATTTGTGGGAACAAAATGATAAAAATTTTGTTTGGGTACAGTGTAGCATGAATGCGCAATTGTCATTTAAACAGCGCTGAAAGCTGAAAATTGGCTTGGGCAGGAAGGGGGGGAAGTGCCCTGTATTGAAGTGGTTAAAGATATTTGATATGCCCCTATAACTGCATTGGGATTAGAACCCTTTTTGTTTACATTTATTATTTTTAGCCACTCTGAGTGGGCTCATATAGTATTGTTTAGTCTATTTTGTTTCAGTTTTATTAAATAATTTAGTCTGGGATTGTTATCCAAACTCATTGATATATATGGATATACAGTAAAAAATGGGGGATTTCTCTATATTTATATTTATACTGTAACAAGCCCCTGCTCCCTCGATTCCACTCTCCCGACACTCCTCTGTGGCTATTGAATCAGATTGCAGATCGCAACGTCTGATGGTTCGGTCATCTGATGCCCCGGGATTCGAACTACAGCTATGTGCCGTTCGAATCCAGTTGTGATAGCTCAGAACAAACACCAGGCAGGATGTATGTAAATTCAAACAGGAATCTCACTTTTATTGGATGCACACAACACACTTTTATACATAGCAGTTTGAACCCCCCGCCCCCAACAACCACTTTCCTATTGGTCAATTGTAAAGTACCCTCTAGTCATCAATTAGGTCCTCTTGGCCATGCAAATGAGGACTTGAAACAGGGTCAGCAGGGATTGGTCCGAAAGCTTGAATAGCAGGACTGATATGTGTAATGACACAGAGAAGCCCCAGGGGGTAATTAAAGTACATAAACAAATGGTCAAACACAGAACAATGCATTCCTTCCAGACCACAGAGCCATCTGGAGGGGGTTAGCCTTAAGACAGGGCGGAAGACCCCCCCCCCCCCCCCACTGTGTAATAGAATCAAAGGAGAAATACTTCAGTATTCCAAGGTTCATGACAATCCAGTATTCCAAGGTTCATGACATATACCTATTAGGTTTCTTCCTGGTTGGCTGTCTCTTGGACCTGCTGGGCATATGCATTTTGTCTCTTGTGGGTTCCTCCTGGGAGATTTGAAGGTTCAAGGAATCTGCACTATTTTTAACATGTATTGGTGACATAACTGTTATGTAATTGTGTATTCCAAGATAATAATGGATATGTATATGAATTTATATGGGGGTATGTTATTGTTTGGATAAGTTATGTAATCTCTCATAGATCTTAATACCTTTTCCCTAAAGAAGATTGCCAGGGGTATTTAGGTGCTATAATAGTCATAAATCATAAGTTTGTCTTATGCTGTCAGAACACAAATGTTATGTAACTGTTATGTTATGTAAATGTTATGTAACAATGTTGAGGCAGGAATGAGCTCTCGTTAGACTCATTGGGGTTGATTTAGGCTCTACTCACATCTAGGCGTTATGGATTGCGGGTAGAAACGCTGCGATTCTGCCCAAAATCCCAAATCACAGCAAATCATGGGATGCTCTTGCGGTCCCCGTCACTTCCAATGCACCTCGATCGCGGCACAATTTTGTCAGGATTGTTCCTCGACGAATCATGGTAAAAGCGCACAAACATAATCGCAGGTCGCCTGTCATCCAAAAGAAGTTCCGGAACTTCTTTTGGGCAACAGGCAACCCGCGTTTCTGTTTGCACGATTTTACCACGATTCGTGGGGCAACAATTGCGGCAAAATCGTACCTCGATTGGGGTGCCATTGGAAGTGGCGGAGATCGCAAGCGCGTCCTGCAATTTACCGTGATTCATGATCGTGGACAAAATAGAAGTGATTCCACCTGCGATCCTGGATGCCTAGATGTGACTGGAGCCTTACCTGAGAGTGCAAAATATGGTGCAGTTGTGCATGGTAGCCAATAAGCTTCTAACGTCAGCTTGTTTAATTAAAGCAGTAGTAAACTGCAGAAAAAAAAAACAAAAACATCATCTCCCTGCAAATTAATGTCATAATGTGCTGCTATGCATTGCATAGTATCACATTATGAAAGACTTACCTGAAAGCGAAGCCCTCTAGCACGCCCTGTCACCGCTGACAGGGCGTCCAGCTTTGCCTCGTCTTCTTCCGCGTTCAGGGGCAGGTTGCGGGCAGCAGCCATTTGATTGGTGGAGCCGTGATGACGTCAAGGCCGCGGCGCGGCTTTCTCTAAGGACAGCATGCCATCCATCGAGAGCCCAGTACATATGCACCGGTGACGTCACCGGTGCTGTGAAAGTAAATACCTCCTAAACGGTGCACATTTATGAGATATTTACTGTACCTACAGGTAACCCTTGTGATAGGCTTACCTGTAGATATAAATTCTAAAAAAGCCTTTACTTCCACTTTAACTATTTGTCTACTGTGCACTTTTACCCCCTTCCCGCCCAGGCCAATTTTCAGCTTTCCGCGCTGTCACACTTTGAATGACAATTGCGTGGCCATCCAACGCTGTACCCAAACAAAATGTTTTAGCATTTTTTAAGACATATAGAGCTTTCCTTTGGTGGTATTTAATCACCACTGTTTTTTTTTTTTTATTTTTTTGATAAAGTTTATCTTAGTTTCTGTACACTTTGTAAATAAGTAATTTTTCACTGATGTGTGCTGATGAGAATGCACTGGTGGGCACTGATAGGCTGCAATCATGGGCACTGATGAGATGGCACTGACGAGGTAGCACTGAAGGGCATTGATGAGGTGACACTGATGAGGAGGCATTAATATGCAGCACTGATGGGCACTGATAGGCAGCACCGATATTCAGCACTGATGAGCACTGAGAGATGGCACTGATAGGCACTGATAGGTGAAAATCATGGGCCAGAGAGGCGGCACAAAAAGGTGGCACTGATGGGCACTGATTAGCAGCACTGTTGGGGCTGTACTGATAATCAGGGCACTGTGCAGATCTCCCCTGTGAGGAAATGCCACTGATCGACTCTCCTCACGTGCTGTCAGTGTGAGCAAAGGAATACCGTAAACGAGCATTACCTTGTTTACATGTAATCAGTTGTGATTGGACACAGCTAATCACATGGGTAAAGAGCCTAATCATCTGCTCTTTACTGGGATCGGTGATGCGCCGTGTCTCAGGGAGAGTCCCAAGGGCGGTGAGAGTGGGACGCCGCCCACCTTTCATTTGACAATGCAGCGGGAGGGAGGTGGTTAAGCTTTGACAAATAAACCTGGAAGCTGGTTTCTATGCAGAGCTACACCAGATTTTGCAATCTCCAATTTTAGTAAATCAACCACATTGTTTGAACAGGTGTATGGCATAGGGCAGTAATGGCAAATCTTGGCACCCCAGATGTTTTGGAACTACATTTCCCATTATGCTCATGCACTCTGCAGTGTAGGTGAGCATCATGGGAAATGTAGTTCCAAAACGCCTGGGGTGCCAAGGTTTGCCATCACTGGCATAGGGTGATACAAATGTGTAAATTTATATAAATTGTATCAGTGGCAGTTGAGGTTAAGCTTCAAGGGATCTAGTATTTATTCTTTTTATTTGAATTGTACTGCTAAATATCCAAAAAAAATGCTATATGCTATGCTATGCTAAATGCTATATTTTTAAAATGAGTTCTGCTTAAATGTAATATATTTATATGATTATAAGCATTTTTAACAAATTACAGTAAGTTGAATTTCAGGCTAAACCTAACTAGTCTTAGGAACTCTCCCTCCTAACACCTATGCTGATGTAAAAATGTAAACACTTATGCTGTGTACACACAATCGCACATTCCGACAACAAAACCCATGTTTTTTTTCCGACGGATGTTGGCTCAAACTTGTCTTGCATACACACGGTCACACAAATGTCGGAAATTCTGATTGCCAAGAACGCGGTGACGTACAATGCATACGACGAGCTGAGAAAAAGTTCAATAGCCAGTGTGGCTCTTGTGCTTGATTCCAAACATGCATGGAATTTTGTGCTTCGGAATTGTGTACACACGAACGGAATTTACGTCAACAGATTTTGTTGTTGGAAAATTTGAAATACAGATCTCAAATTTTGTTTGTCGGAAATCCCAACTGAAAATGTCCGATGGAGCCTACACATGGTCGGAATTTCCGATAACAAGCTCCCATCAAACATTTGTTGTTGGAAATTCTGTGTACGCGGCATTACTGTACCTATTTTCAGTCAGCTATGGTCCGGTCACATGATTCTTTGTGTCAGACAGTGTGGCTGCAGGGGAGAGGAGAGAACACTCAACGGTGGCTGGGAATGAATAGAGTGGATCACCCTTAGGCTACTATGGCCCATCCATGGTTGGCGCTCCCTCCACTCCCCTGCAGCCACCCTTAACTGACACAGAGGAGCTAGATCACATGACCCGATGGGATAGAAAATAGGTAAGTATATACAGTACATCTTTCTTACACAGGTTAGTTAGCATTGGCTTAAGGAGGAGGGAGGGAACATTTTCAAGAATAGTCAGGTTTAGCCTGGAATTCTACTTTAAAATCTGACATTCCTTTGGGAAATAAAATGATTGATGCATGTTTGCCCTCTCTCTGCTGTACTTTTTTCTTTTTACATATCCACTATAGCAGTGCCCCATTTCCTGTTCCTTTTTACACAAGTCTGCCTTTTAGCCCTAGTAATAACCAAAAATTACTAACAGTATTCTCATAGACTTCTAAAAAATTTGCAGCTAAGTTCTGGCTAGCCAAATTCCAAAAAGGATTTACTGAACCCTTGGAGAATCAAACCTGCCAAATTCAACCATTCCTACTTAAAGCCTGGTACACAATAATGCCCCGTACACACTATCGGATTTTCTGACAACAAATTTTGGATGTGAGCTTGTTGGCTGAAAGTCCGACCGTGTGTATGCTCCATCGAACATTTGTTGTCAGACTTTCCGCCGACAACAAATGTTGGCTAGCAGGTTCTCAAATTTTCCGCCAACAAAACTTTGTTGTCAGACTTTCTGATCGTGTGTACACAAGTCCGTCGCACAAAAGTTCACGCATGCTCAGAATCAAGTACGAGTCGGAAGCTCTTTCCAGCTCTCTTGTAAAACTAGCATTCATGATGGAGATATCATGTACGTCTTGTACGTCACTATGTTCATAATTGTGGGGCCAACATTTGTGTGACCGTGTGTATGCAAGACAAGTTGGAGCCAGCATCATTCGAACAAAAATTCACGGTTTTGTTGTCGGAAAGTCTGATCATGTGTACAGGACATAACAGTTTTTTTTTTATTCAGCCTAGCAGGTCTTAGCTATTGTGTTCTTACAAGGGGGCTGCCCCCCCCCCCCTTCACTGCCAGAACACACCGGTCAGTGCTCTCAGCCATTAGGTGCTGATCAAAAGACTTTTTTCAGTCATGCCCCTCAGACATAAGCCTGCCAAATAGCTGGCTTCTATTGGACCAGCTGTAGCACACATGGGCAGAATGCCAATCGGTTTATATTAAACTGGCTGATGCCGCCTGATATTCGGCTTGTGTGTATGGCCCTTAACTCTAGGGGTACATAATTGTCCTGGATACCCATCAAAACAATTTACATTATACAGTAGGTGTTTATATGTGAAAATCACCTCTTGGGTTTAGTGATCCTTAAACGTGTGCATGGCAAAACAATAAAGGGACAGAATTTAACCAAATATCTTTCTCTCTCTCTCTCCCTCTCTCTCTCTACATATACATATACTGTATATATATATATATATATATATATATATATATATATATATATATATATATATATATATATATATATATATATATATATATTTCATGAGTTTATAGAAAATAGGAGATATTTCTTTAAGTTGGTTAACTTTATGTCAGACATTGAGATAAAATGAAGTAACATTTATGTTTACAATTGACTAAATAGTTCAACAAAATATACAACTGTCACACGTCTAATAAAATGTACCAATGTCTCATTCCTTTTGAAAGAAGAGTTTAAACTTTAAACAACCAACTTTGTATTTCACAGAGTGAAATCCAGACTTGTTCTCAGCAATTATCAATTTCTCTCTTCCTGGAACTGTCCCAATATAATGAAATAAGCACCTATTATGAATTCTTGTAATCTCCGTCAGACCTTCTCACAAAAGATATATAACATTTTTTCGCTGCACCAGGCTGTGCTATGGTGACGGTGTGTGACCACATCATTTTGGCTGCAGTCTTCTATTAGTCATAGGGGCAGTGTGCTGTTCACAGCAATAGAAGCGTAAACAATGTTTTCAATACTGTTTATGATTGTGAGGTTTTGTTCCAGCCGTCGTTCCATTTTTGTCTCATGTGGTCAGAACAATAAATACAGAAAAAGGTCACGCTGCAGTTCTGGTTTAATTAAAAAAAAAGTGTAAAATACAGGGAACTTTTGTCATATCAGGGAAGGGATTATGTAGCTGAAAAGAGATATAAATCAGTGATGCGTGAAGATGGCGAGGCGTTCATAAAAGTACAGATGTATCCATCAGAGTGCCAGGGGAACTGCGGGATTGTGATAATTTAGCAGCTCTTTGACTGTGCAAAAGCTGCCCAAGGCAGGTCTGGGCAAGCCTGGATGACTAGTTGTGAATGGTTAACCAAATATTTATGGTTGTATAAATACTTCTTTTGATTAAAATAAACTTTAAGATGTCTTTTTTATGACATTGGAAAACTAACACAATGTTTAATGTTTTGGCTGGTAGAAATAATGCCAGGTGACACCCTGATTCAAATGTATGTTATGATCATTGATGAAATGCCAGTCTCTTTACCTTTTTATGGCATACTTATATAACTTTTTTGTAAACTTCTAGCAATTATAAGACTACTTCAGGAACTGAGGACCGTGAGGTGCAAATTAGGTGGAGTGTTCCAAATTGCTCACAGTGCATGATGTAATCCTTGAGCCCAGGAAATCATTTATTTTTTTTATTATTATTTTTGGATAGAGACAAGAAGGGTAAGAACCTCTGTTGGGCTTTTATTGTTGTCTCTGTTGAGGAGATTACTTCTCACCTTTTACTTGGTTGACATGAGGTCAGAGGGACAGGCATTAATGGGAACTCCAATGGAGACAGAGTGAGCTGCAAAAATTGTTAGTGGAGGAAAGGTTACAACTTCTATCAGTATTTTATACAGTATCTCACAAAAGTGAGTACACCCCTCACATTTTTGTTAATTTTTTTTATATCTTTTCATGTGACAACAATGAAGAAATTACACTTTGCTACAATGTAAAGTAGTGAGCTAACAGCTGGTATAACAGTGTAAAACACACAGCCATTAAAGTCTAAACTGCTGGCAACAAAAGTGAGTACACCCTTAAGGGAAAATGTCCGAATTGGGCCCAAAGTGTCAATATTTTGTGTGGTCACCATTATTTTCCAGTACTGCCTTAACCCTCTTGGGCATGGAGTTCACCAGAGCTTCACAGGTTGCCACTGGAGTTCTCTTCCATGACGACATTACGAAGCTGGTGGATGTTAGAGACCTTGCGCTCCTCCACCTTCTATTTGAAGATGCCCCACAGATGCTCAATAGGGTTTAGGTCTGGAGAAATGCTTGGCCAGTCCATCACCTCTACCCTCAGCTTCTTTAGCAAGACAGTGGTCATCTTGGAGGTGTGTTTGGGGTCATTATCATGTTGGAATACTGCCCTATGGCCCAGTCTCTGAAGGGAGGGGATCATGCTCTGCATCAGTATGTCACAGTACACGTTGGCATTCATGGTTCCTTCAGTTAACTGTAGCTCCCCACTGCCGGCAGCACTCATGCAGCCTCAGACCATGACACTCCCACCACCATGCCTGACTGTAGGCACTTGTCTTTGTACTCCTCACCTGGTTGTCGCCACACATACGTGACACCATCTGAACCAAATAAGTTTATCTTGGTTTCATCAGATCACAGGACATGGTTCCAGTAATCCATGTCTTTAGTCTGCTTGTCTTCAGCAAACTGTTTGCGGGCTTTCTTGTGCATCATCTTTAGAAGAGGCTTCATTCTGGCACGACCGCCATGCAGACCAATTTGATGCAGAGTACGGCGTATGGTCTGAGCGCTGACAGTCTGACCCCCCCACCCCTTCAACCTCTGCAGCAATGCTGGCAGCACTCATACATCTATTTCCAAAAGACAACCTCTGGATATGATGCTAAGCACATGCACTCAACTTCTTTGGTCGACTATGGCAAGGCCTGTTCTGAGTGGAACCTGTCCTGTTAAACCACTGTATGGTCTTGGCCACTGTGCTGCAGCTCAGTTTCAGGGTTTTGGCAATCTTCTTATAGCCTAGGCCATCTTTAGGTAGAGCAACAATTCTTTTTTTCAGATCCTTAGAGAGTTCTTTGTCATGAGGTGCCATGTTGAACTTCCAGTGACCAGTATAAGAGAGTGAGAGCGATAACACCAAATTTAACAAACATAACACAAACACAATAACACAAATTTAACACACAGACATAATTCCCCTAATTTCTTGCTCTGATGTCATAGTGGCAGAAAGGGAGGGCAAATCTCCCAATAAGGATACAAAATAAGACAGAGAAAAGAAAGATTCTAACCTTTTCTTACTCTATCCAAAACATAAAAAAGTTAAACTCCGCAGGCTCTCTGGACTGCTCTTTAGGAGATTGCAATAGACCTAAATTTGATGCAAGGGTAAATAATTATCTCCTTGTCATCAGTGCAAGAAGTTGTGCAATTTAAAAAAATTCTGTTTTAGAGATAAACATTTAATATGGGGTGCATCCATGACAAATCCAATGTTAGCTTCTTCTCTCATTGAAAAATACGGGTATGAACAGAGCAGGCAGGAGGGGCGAAGGGTACAAACTCTAAAGCCCCGTACACACCATCTGATTTTCAGACGGGAATTGTGTGATGATAGGCTGTTGGTGGAAAATCCAACCATTTGTACGCTCCATCAGACAATTGTTGTCCAACTTTCCGTGAACAAATGTTGGATGGAAGGTTTATAGATTTTCCATGAACAAATGTCTGTTGTCAGATTTTTTGAGCGTGTGTACACAAGTCCATCAGACAAAAGTCCAAAGTACAAACACGCATGCTCGGAAGCAAGGACGAGCCGTAAGAGGTTGGTCTTGTAAACTAGCATTCGTAATGGAGAATTAAGATTTGTGACGCGGCAAATTATGAAATCTAGAAATGCAGCACACAATTCTCTATACTGATGCTATGATACTGATGGAGTTCTGGCAAATGTATTTTCAAAGGCTTTTTTTTGTAGTGATATCAAGAATAATATTATTATGCTTGGTTTTTTTTTGGGCAAGTTACCACAACACCATTATCGCATAGTTTTTAAGATAAAATGCATTAAAAAAGAAAACAAATGAAATTAGACATTCTATCTGCCAATAGAACTTAACCAAAAAGTGCATTCTTTTTGTTTTTTTAATTCTTTATTTTATTTTATCAAAATATATACCATTATACAACAAAGAGAGCACAATAAAATATTGCTTTCAACTGATATTCTCATCAACTTCCTTTAAAAACCCACACCACCCCTGCTACCCCTTTTCTTGCAGAAAACGCTGAAGGAAGATGTTTAAACTATTTATAATTATAATTATATTTCCCATCCTTGTCTCCTATCCCATTATCTAGTGATCTCTTCAACATATTTCCATGTTTTTTTTAAACTCAAGCCACATTTCCCATTTATCCTTATGTTCTATCCCTTCCTCCCATTCAACTCCCTTATCGTCAAGACTCTCTAAATTATATATTTCGTTAACACAGAAAATCCAATCCCTAATTTTTGGGCAGTCCACTTCCTGCCATTTTTTCGGTATTTGCCCTTTCGCAGCATTTACCAAGATGGGAATAATAGATGTTTTATATTGTCTAATTGAACTCTCTGTCCCATGGAACAAACATATCCATGGATCTTCTGGGATCTCTTTGTTAGTGACATTCTTTATAATTTGTAAAACTTCCTTCCAGAATTCCTTAATGATGGAGCACTCCCACCATATGTGGGCCATTGTTCCCGGTACTTTGCACCCTCTCCAACACTCCACAGATTTTTCCGGTTGGACTTTGCTAACCTTGTCAGGTGTAGCATACCACCAAGCCAGGCACTTATAATTAGTCTCAGACATTTTTGTATCTACCGCTGAACAATGTGTCAACTTTAATTTTTTCTCTAATGTATGTTTATTACATTGTGAACCCAATTCCTCTTCCCATTTCTTGATATATGGCAGGGCATCCAGCTCCTCTCTAATAATTTGTATTCTATATATTTGCGATATATTCTTTTTGAGTTTTCTCTCAGGCACAGCTGCTCCAACGGCCTTAGATCTTCTACATCTCTAATGGGCTGTGGCAATTTTTCAACAAAGTGGGTCAGCTGTATAAACCGCCATGTATCAATCATCATTAGTTCCGTGTCTTGCTTTAATTCTAGATAAGTGTTTATTTTACCTTTCTTAGTTATGTATTTCAATTGTGCACTTCCCCTTTTAATCCAATTCCCACCCACCACCCTCATCCCTGGCTCAAAAAACTCATTATCCTTTAAGTAAATCAGAGGTGAGTTATACTCCCAATTGTTTTGTTTGTGAATCCTATCCCATATTAATAATGTGCTCCGTGTTACAGTTTTTCTCCATTGTTTTGGCTCATTTCTTGAAACAGAAATGACATTCTCAAAACTCTAAGTTCATTTGGCAAAACAGTCTTACAGTTCAGCACAACACTATAACTCACGTGCAAAAGCTCACATCTCTCCCAAAACTGTTCACTCATGCTTCAAAACCATATTCCTTTCCCATATAAAGAGTCAGTGCTACCAAAATGGCAAAGATTCTTCTCAATTGCTTTGGCTCATTTCTTGAAACAGACCAGACGTTCTCAACTCTCTTGGTGCTTTTGCCAAAATAACCTGGATGGTTCAGCACAACACCATGGTTCACCTTCAAAAGCTCATATCTTTCCCAAAACAGTTCACTCATGTGTCAAAAATAAATTTCTTTCTCATTCAAATAGTCAGTGCCCCCAAAATGCTTTGTCCCTTTGGCATTGTGTAAGCACTGCAAGTCAAAATGTTTAGATGTTTTGTCTCTAAGGCAGAGGACCATTGAAATATCCCTCATGTCCACCTTTCAGTCTTAGCCCAGTCCTTCATTGACAATGGTTACTGTACAGTTTTTATCTAGCTAACTTAATACAATTGTGTATAAAACTGAAAAAAAAGAAAAGATTTTAGGGTAAGAGTAGCCTCCAAGGTTTGATTGACATCACACATTGCACTCATACTGTCAAGAAAAAATTACTTTACAGTATTGTAACAATTATCATTCACACACAAAGTAACTTCCAAACATCAGAGTAAAAAGAAAATGTATACAGCATAATATACGGAAATATAAACACACAAACAAAAAACAAGGAAAATTACATTTAGCCTACAATGCTGTAAATAAAGCTGGAGTTTCACAACTACTGTAACATCTCTTCACTGGCCACCGTCCTCACCCTCCTGCCCATCCACACGCTGCTGTCTGTCTGGCCACAGATTCTCATCAATATCGCAACGTATATCCTCCCTTGCGATGCAACGAGGGAAGAAACGGTGTGCATGTCGCAACCATCCCCTACACTGATCTCCTGTAATATCCTCACAGGCAGCGTCCATTGCATGGAGCAGGGACCTCTGATCTTGAGCCCGATGCTCATACACTCTCCACCTCCAAGCGGAGAAAAACTCCTCAATAGGGTTGAGGAAAGGAGAGTAAGGTGGTAGGAACACCATATCCATCCTTGGATGAGCAGTGAACCAGGCCCTGATAAGCAGGCCACGGTGGAAATTCACATTGTCACATACAATTATATATTGTGGTAGGTGAGGCAGTATGAGACCTCTCTTATTTTCAGGGATCAAATACAAATGAAGGTGGTCCAATAAGATGAGGAGCTTCTGTGTATTGTATGGGCCAAGACTGGGGATGTGAGTGGCCACACCATTCTCAGAAATGGCAGCACACATAGTTATATTGCCCCCTCGCTGGCCTGGGACATCCACCGTGGCCCGGTGGCCAATAAAATTACGGCCACGTCTTCGGCCCTTGGCCAGGTTGAAGCCAGCCTCATCCACATACACGAGTATGTGAGAGGTCTCGTTTCCTTGCAATGCCATTATTCTCTACAATAGAGTAAAAAAAGAAAATATCAAATCAGTCATACAGAAGAGTCATACACAACAGTTACAGACAGTCACATAGGAATGTTCTACACAAGTTCAATATATTACTGGCCAGTATTCCAGTGGTTCCAAACCTGGGGTACATGTACCCCATGCAGAGGTACTACATGGGGTATTTGACAGAAAGGGGAGGGGAAAAATTATCAATGAGTAGACTTACTGAAATGTTACAGTAAAACCCACAGTATTAGATAGATTTACATGGGAGGCACTACTGTAATTGCAGCTCTTTGACCCTTTTCCTTACTGTATTGTATGTTATATTCTTCAAAATAAGAAAATAAGGATTATAATGATATATAATGATAATTGCATCATACAGTAAGCTGCAGTTTTTAGACAAAATGTCTATAAATCAGATACGTAAATCAAATACTTTCATACCTGGATTACCTAGATTCAGAAATCAGGTAAAGTGGGTACTGAAACCAATACATTTCGGGAACCACTGCTTATGGTAATTGTAAAAAGGTTATCTTGATGGACAATCAGTGACTAACTTACATGTACATACTGGTACCACAGCTCTTTCACTCTGTCAGATTTCCTCTCAAATGGTACCCTGTAAATTTGCTTCATTGTCATCTGATGCTTCTTCAATATGTGGGCTATTGTGGAGATGCTTATAGAGTGACATTTTGGAATATGGCTTTGTCTTGTAGGATTGCAGTGCGGATCTATGTGATGGCATTATTTGCAAACACCATGTTACACCATGTTTTCCTCGGCCACCCGTGCCAGGTTGTCGTCCAATCCTAGACATAGAATTCAAAGGACAACACTCCATTTGCAATTTATACCTTATGTATTCCATACAGAATGAGTTACCAATGTAATCGTATTGTTGTTTTACCTACAGTAACTTTACCACAATTCCAATGCATCACTGCACAGTGACTGGAATACTACTGTAAACTGTATCATCAATATTGTAGAAAATAAACTATTCCATACTATTCCATAGTTTATTTTCTACAATATTTTTCTTGTCATTGTTAGCATCATACGTAACATCCCACTGAGGTAAGATACTGTAATACTGTAGGCCTATCACACACACACACTAAATGAATACATAAATGAGTAAATAAACATATTTGTTGCTCTATGCACAGTGTCCTGTCCTATACATTATATAATTCCATCATTGACTGACTACATACCTGTTTTCCCTGCGAAAGGTTTGGATGATAGAGAAGACTGTAGAGCGAGGCACATTAGGTTGCACTTGGCGACCTGCCTCCGCCATTGTTGTGAGGCCATGGTTGATGATGTGATCTATAATTGTGGCCCGAACTTCATCAGGGACAGCATAGTGTCTTCGTGCTCTTCGGCCTCTTCCCCCTATTCCACCACCACTCACCCTTACTCCTCTTCCTCTTCTTCTTCCTCTTCCTCGAGCAGGCAGTTGCCCTTGTTCATTTACTTGGCCAGGTGCCTCCATGTTCAGAAATTGTACTGGTCCTGCATGGTCAAGCTCTATATATACATGTTTGGCAGCATTTACAATCATGGACAGCACCTGTACGGTAACTAAACATACTGTTTGATTGGTCATCTGAGACCAACTCCGACTCCGCCTTTGTTAGTCAAGTTCTAGTTGCACCTGACTGTCAATTGCTGTAATCATTTTAACAAATGTTCCAAGAGATTCATATATGGTATTCATGGTATTATGTTCCTGAATAATTTTGACAATTGAACAGACTATTGTTCATGTGATGACTTAAACAATGAAATGACGCTGACACGTTTTGGAGAGAACAACCATTAGACTGAGAATTGACAATCAGTTTAGATCAACAAGATCTATTCACTTGGAAATTGTGCTAAATGTAGGCTGCTTGTACTTAATCATTTGAAAAATGTACTGAGACATTGAGACATGTACTGAGACATTTGCAATTTTGATGGAATGAATGAGAAATTCAATTCAGTTGTGAACAATTGCCAAGTGGTTTGGAGATTTGTCCATGTTGTTTTGAGAATGTCATTTCTGTTTCAAGAAATGAGCCAAAACAATGGAGAAAAACTGTAACTCGTGTGTATGTGGTCCCAGTGACCTATATTGTGGGGGTTCCATATTATGTGACTTAACTGTGTATTACTCATGGTGTTTTCTATACTGACCCATCTCTTTTCTTTGGATTCTTTTGCCCATTCCACAACCCTAGACAGGGCCACTGCAAAAAAATACTTTTTAAAGTCCGGGATCGCTAGCCCACCCTGTTTTTTTCCCCTACTCAACACCGAATATGCTATTCACGTTTTTTTATTACACCAAATAAATTTCAGTATCAGGCCTCTTAAAGCTCTAAAGTATGATTGTGGGAGAGATATTGGCAGCATTTGAAACTTATATATAATTTTTGGAGCTAGCACCATTTTCACTGTATTAATTGGCCCAATCCATGAAAGAGGGCGCATTGATATTTTTTTTTACTTCCTTCTTAATTTCGTCTGTAATTTATTAAATATATTTTCCTCTGAGAGTCTGACAATCTAACCCCAAGATATTTTTGTATCCTTTCTTAAAGGGAAATTAAATTCTTTAAAGAGTTTGGCTTCTTCCGACTTAGTTATATTTATACCTAGGGCCTCTGACTTGCTGAGGTTAATTTTAAAGTTTGAAAAATCACCATATCTTCTCAACAACCTCAGCAAGTTTGGAATCGTAATTCGAGGATTAGTGAGAAAGAAGAGCAAGTCGTCGGCAAACGCGCAAGTTTGTGCTCCTCTACACCTCTACATCATAATCCCACTAACGTCTAAATTGTTTCAGATTGAAGCAAGGAGGGGCTCTAAGGTTATTACAAACAAAAGGGGCGACAACGGGCACCCTTGTCTGGTTCCATTTTCCATTGTAAACTGCGAAGAAAAAACCCCATTCTCCTTAACCATCGCTGGAGGATGGTTATATAATACTTTAATCCATTGGATCATTCTCGGGCCTATCCCCATGACTTCCAATGTTTTCATCATGAACCCCCAGTATACCCTGTCGAATGCTTTTTCGGCATCCACCCACAGGAATAGACCTGGGGACCCACTTGACTTAATAGCCTCAAGGAGGAGCAACGACCGCACTCCGTTGTCTCACCCTTCCCTTCCTGGTATGAAACCAACCTGGTCTGGGTGCACTAGGGTGGTCATCCTTTCCTTCAATCTCATTGCCAAGACTTTTGCATGAAGTTTAGTGTCTGCACAAAAAGTGCATTCTGTGCATCCAAAAATATAGAAAATATAACAAATCAAATCATTATTATTCAACCAAAAAAATAAAATAAAAGCTTCATGCATGTGTCCAGCTTCTTAATATAGGGGGTCAGCAATGCCAAGCGTTGGTGATAGCAGGGGTCCGTCATCTGGAGATAATTCAAAAAATCATCTGGATTATTCTCCTGGAGCTCCCGCAGCAAAGGCATATGACATAATTGGTCACGATTAATAAAGCAACCAATTTTTGGTCCAAGAAATCCTCCTCCTCCTGTTCCTGGACTGAACTTGGGTCAAAGCAATAACTCCAAGGCCAATAATAAATAACGTGTTATCAACTCCGATTCCGCAACATGTCTGGTTGACGAACGGCCATTCAGAAACGAACTGAAAAGCACAAAATTAAAAGCGCAAACTGAAAAGCGCTAAATAAAAAGCGCAAAATGAAAACCATGAATCAACACTCACCAAATTTCTACTAACACGAAATTAGCAGAAGGAGCCCAAAGGGTGGCTCTAAAGAGTTGAAAAACCACGTAGTACGTCACTACATTCGCGTTTGTTGGCCGACAATTCCTTGCCGTTTGTATGCAAGACAAGTTTGGGCCAATGCCCTTCAGACAAAAGTCCACAGTTTTGTTGGCAGAAAATCTGATCATGTGTACGAGGCTTTACTCATTCAAATGTACATATCATTTCAGCTTCGCCTATTCAGCTTTGTAAATGACACCCTTTTTTCTCAGCAAGGCAGTTAAAGGATAAGTTCACCTTTTCGGGCAGAATTTCACTTTTCATAATAAATAGAAGTGTTTTCCAATGCCATTTCTGGCCCAGCCACTCCAATATGCTTTCTCTCACTTACTTTATGCACATGATATTTAGAATCTTGTCATTCTTTTTGTATCTTTGAATGGCTTTTCAGATTCCATCACTTCCTGTAGCTTGTATAAGAAGCATTCACTTTCTGTTAGGTCATCTCCCAGAAGCCCTCACTTCCTGTTGTATTACAGAAGAGGGCGTGATAGGGTGTGTTCACCACTCTGGACCACACCTCGCTCATTACAATACTACCCTCCACCTACTCCCTATACAGTCTGACTCTGTACAATCTCCTTTAGATCTCCCATCAGCTATGTAGTACAAGGGCCTGCCTGATTTGATACAAATTGAATTGATTCAGGTGTGTCATGAATGAATGAATGAATGAGTGACTTGTATAGTTCTACCTATGTGAACTGAATCACCTCAGGGCACTTTAATCACATCAGGGTCCTCTATTCCATAGTTCTGGTAAATCTAAAGAAAATTGAACAGAGATTGTATAGTGTATGGCCATCTTTATACAAGTACATAGGAGGGAGTGGATGGGGACACTCAGTTGTCAGGCCTTGTTCACATCCCCTTGTAGCGGAGATTCACATATCCGCATGTGTTTGTTTTGGGTGCTTTGGAGAATTTGCACTTGTCACGCATAGTGCAGTCTATTCACTTGAATTGGCTGCCCTACATGCAACAGTCGCCCCTGAGAAGCTCCAGAACAATTTTTGAAGTGGAGCATGGTGCGTTACCATAGTTTTCACTTGGGGAGCCTTTAACATTTAATGACAACACGAACACGATGCACATTTGCAGCATTTCTGAAACACATAGCAAAGCGCGCAGTTTGCCATACATTTGGAAACATACAGATGTGAATGGAACCTCATTGTTCTTGTGTAAACGCACCAATTTCACTTTCAGATCCCATTTACACCAAGACTAGAGGGAGCTCATGTTATTTGGCTTGTTTTTCTAATGACACATATAGGGCAGCCTGTTGATTTCAATCACTCTGTATCCAATCAGGTAGGCTCTTTCACTACACCAGGGGTGTCCCGTGGGCTGCATGCGACTCCAGGGAATTTAGCATGCACCCTGAGCCCATCTGAAGGAATGCTGGGAAAGCCAAGCAAATGCACACATGGAGGAATGCCGTGGCTGCTGTGAAAACTTAGTTGATGGGTGAAGGTGTGCTTATGAGGTCAGCTGGTAAACTCCTTCCTGTGTCATACTGGCTTGTCTGTCCTCTTTGTATACCAGGAAGTCTCTGAAGTGATCTGCAATCTACAGCTATGGATGAGGTAGGTCTCTTCAAAATAAAAAAAAAACTTGTATTTTTGTGAAACAGAGGTACATCAATGGTATATTGGTACATAGGGGAGCTAGATTTTGGCGGGGAAAAAGTGAACTTAGCCTTTAAGGTTACCCTGTTGAAAAATTAAACGCTTCCCGACCGCCTCATGCAGATATACTGTGGCAGAAGGGCACGTACAGGCAGATTAACGTACCTGTACAGTGCCCTTTAAGAGGCGGCTTGCAGGTGCACGCACGCCGAGAGCTCCGTGACCATGATCGCGGTGCCTGCGGACTCGTTGTCTGCGGGGATACCCGCGATTGTCTCACGGTGAGTAAGAACGGGGAGATACTAATGTAAACAAGCATCTCCTCGTTCTGCCCTAATGACACTATCACTGATCACAGCTTCCTGTAATCAGGAGCGGTGATCAGTGTCGTGTCACATGCAGCCCCTCCCCCCACAGTTAGAATCACTCCCTAGGACACGCTTAACACCTACAGCGCCACCAAGTGGTTAACCCCTTCACTGACAGTCACATTTACACAGTAATCAATGCATTTTTAATAGCACTGATCGCTGTATAAATGTGAATTATTATTATTATTATTATTATTATTCACAATAAAAATCGCTGATCGCTGCCATTACTAGTAAAAAAAATAAAATATAAAAAAATGCCATAAAACTATCCCCTATTTTGTAGACGCTATAACTTTTGCGCAAACCAATCAATAAACGCTTATTGTGATTTTTCTTTTACCAAAAATATGTAGAAGAATACATATTGGCCTAAACTGAGGAAAAAAAATGTTTTTTATATATTTTTTGGGGATATTCACTATAGCAAAAAGTTAAAAAAAATGTGTTTTTTTCAAAATTGACGCTATTTTTTTGTTTATAGCGCAAAAAATAAAAACCGCTGAGGTGATCAAATACCACTAAAAGAAAGCTCTATTTGTGGGAAAAAAAGGACGTCAGTTTTGTTTGGGAGCCACGTCGCACGACCGCACAATTGTCAGTTAAAGCAACGCAGTGTCGAATCGCAAAAAGTGCTCTGGTCTTTGGCCAGCCAAATGGTCCGGGGCTTAAATGGTTAAAACAGCCTGGGGTTCTACCTTTTGGCAAGTGCAATATTTCCCTGACTAAAAATTTAAGGCATTCTTTTTAAACATTTTTAGTACTGAACATAAATAGTAGATATGTGTATAATAAACACATAATATGGTTTGCTAAAGTTCTAAAACTGCTGCAGGTTGCCACCTATTTTTGTGATGTTACTCTGCCTCAAAGTAGACCAGAAATCTGTGTGAAATTCTGCAGATGACATGAAAGTTTTGCAAAAGGTGTAGCACTTTTGGATTTCCTGAAAAATTATACACAATTAACAAAAGTGTGTGTTCTCCAAATTAAAGATTTCCACAGTCAGTTTGCTTTGCATGAAGAGTTAGCTGTGTCACGTGACATACAACTTTTGGTTGTATGGTCCATTTTCATATAAAACATTTCCTCTATGTCTGTGTACATAGTAGGTCAGATTTGACCTCACAGCTCTGCAGTCTTTTGCTTTTATAGTTTTCTCACATGATGTAAATCATTAGCAATTTATAGTGAATGACATTGTGGCAAAAATTCTTGTAAATTGGAAAGCACCTGGACCACCCATTCTCAGGCAATTGTAAAGTAAGAATGACATTCTTTTTTATTTCTTCTCTTACAGCTTGTAGCTGTTTAGGGTTTATTGATTCTGTGGGCATCATTGTGTAAACCCCTTTCTCAACAAAACTTATTTGTGGGGCCTTTGTGATCACATCACATTTCTTTAAGTTGTGGCAGTGTTTACTTTTTAGAATACATGTAATATTCTACATGTAATATTTAGAATACATGTAATATTAAATATGTAATTAAAAAAAAAAAAATAGCAGGTTAGTTTAGTGGCCTTTTACCATCACTTACATTGATTATGTCCTTTAGAAATGAGTAAAGTTCAGTGTATTACAATTTTATTATATTAGTGAGCCCAGTTTCCAAGACACTAAGTGGTGAAGTAAGTGTGGCTGTTCATTATGTGCAGTTCCACTAATGCCCTGTACACACGATTGGACATTGATTGGACATTCCGACAACAAAATCCATGGATTTTTTCCAACGGATGTTGGCTCACACTTGTTTTGCATACACACGGTTGTACGAAGTTGTCGGAATTTAGAATGCAGGCACGTACACCACGTACGATCAGACTATAAAAGGGCAGTTCAGAACCAAGCGCGGCACCCTTTGGGCTCCTTTTGCTAATCTCATGTTAGTAAAAGTTTGAGAGACGATTCGCGCTTTTTCAGATTCGTGGCTTTCAGATCGTTTTCTGCCGTTCAGTTTGTGCTTGTGGGTTTGTATCTGCTCTTCAGTGCGTGCAGTCAGTTCGTATCAGAGTTTTCTGTGTGATCTTGCCTGCTCGTTGCTGTTTTTCAGGTCGCTCTTCACAGGCCTTGCTGTTCTTCAGTGCGTTCTGTTACTTCGTTCTGAGCAGCCGACCGTTTTCTAGCCATGTTTCGTATGCGTACTCCTCGTACAGTTCGTGCTGTGCGGGGGCTTGGTGTTGGGGTCCTGACCTTGACACAAGTCCAGTCCATGAACAGGGTGGGGAGGAGTTCATGGACCAAGAATTGGTTGTTTCAGCGTGACCAGTTCTCTCATATGCCTTTGCTCCGTGAGATCCGTGAGAATAATCCTGATGATTTCAGGAACTTTCTCAGGATGACGGACCCCGTGTTTCACCGTTTGTTGGCTTCGCTGACCCCCTATATCAGCAGGCAGGATACCTGCATGAGGCAAGCCATCACTCCGGAGCAGAGGTTGGTCGCTACCCTGCGGTATTTGGCCACAGGGAGAAGCCTGCAGGACCTCAAGTTCTTGACAGGCATCTCCCCCCAGGCTCTTCTTTGTGGACATTTACTGCTTGTGTTTGTTTTAGCTGACCCTGACAGAAATGTGTGGAGTGCAGAAAATGTTTGTGTAACCTTATACAAAGCACTGTTGGCTGTTATTTACTAAATGCAAAGACACTTTTCACTACAAGTGCACTTGCAACTGCATTGAAACTGCACTTGTAGTGCAAAGTGGATTTGCCCTTAGGAAATTACCCCCATTTTCTCATAAAACAACAATTACATCACCCCAAAAGTGTTGTAGTGTTGAGACAATAATCCACACATTCTTGATGAGCAATCTTTTTAATACCTGCACAATCACATGTGCATTTACCAAAGGTTTTTCTGACAAACCAACATGTTTGTTGTATAACAATTTTTGTGGTGTCGTTATCCAAAATCAAAATGTCCATTTTATAGAAAACAGGCATGTGTAAAACCCACAAGAAAGACACAAATCTTACAAAGTTCACATTTGGTAGAACTTGAAGGCAATATCAGACGTGAGTATTTAGGAACTGTGTTTGATATTGCGTTCAGATGGGGGGAAATCACCCCTGGAAAAGCCAAATTTGGAAGATGCACACAAATTTCACAATGTCAACATGTGCGACCTGCCATCACGGGGGATCAAGGGACGTGTTTTGGGGGAGAAAGCCCTTCCTCAACGCGACTTTATAATTGAGGAAGGGGTTGCACCCCCAAAACGCGTCCATTGATCTCCCATGATGGCAGATAGCACATGTTGACACATTGTGTGCATCCTCCAAATTTGGCTTTGGGAAAAATCACAAAAACATTTCGCACATTGTAGCAGACAAAAGAAGAAAGTGATTTGGAGGGGCTTTAAACTCGCCCCAAAACATCAATGATGTTTTTATATTTTGGAATAACATCATTGATGTTTTGCTTGATGTTTTCCAATTGTAAATTACACCCCATGATCTCCCCGATCACGATCTGGGCACTTTCTGATGTGAAAGGATCTTCATCCACAACCTCACGATCACCTAAAAAGAGAGGAAACCCAAAATAAATTAGGTCGAAAAAAAATGCCGCCATCCATCTCTTATCGGAGCCTGTGGTCGCAGACACTCACCTGTTGTGGTGACTAGTTCCACCACGTCTTCTTCCTCCTGCTCATCTTGTGTTGGGTGGATTTCCCCTTCTTCCAGAGGGGGGGGTCTCTGGTCACCTCGGATGAGGGGTGTCCTCCGAGTCTTTTCTCCCCTATGTAAAACAAAAATGGTATAATTAGCACACAGATATTTGATGGCAGAACTAGAAAGATGAAACATTGCTTGGAAGTGGGGTACAATGATCTATTTTAGCAGAGTTCCAAGATGTAGCTTTTTTAGTGTCCTTTGTCAAGCTGCAATACTTTACCTGTTTGGTACAAGCTTCACAGATGTAGCCCCCCCTATAGTATACACTGGAGCACCTGTGTGGCCCCCCTAATAAAAAGGGTGTTCTGGGGTCCCACACTAGTGCTCCAGTGTCCAGACGTGAAAACAGCTGCTGAGTGTCTTCTCTCATTACACAGAATCTAGTTTGCATTTCATTCTAGTAACCAAGCCATCTACACAACCCAATTCTTTGAAGACAAGTATAGGGCCTCAAAATGGTGGCCAAATGCATATGGCCTAAACAATGGTATTTTATAGTCCGAAATAAAAATGTGTGATCCGAACGAATAATGTGCCCATGAACATGAAAGTTGCCATTTTAAACTGTACAACAGTTCCTAAAAGCACATGGAGCAGCACGAACGTAATAAACACAAGAACAATAGGAACACAGGACAACTATTTACTTTTTTGCAGCACTCTCCGGATCTTTCTGTACTGCTCATGTTCTCGTAATTTCAGGTCCGACCACCGCTTCCTGAGCTGATCTTTCGATCGTCGTACCCTGAATTTCCGGTGCAGACTCCTGACCACTTTCGCCATGATCTTGGCCTTTCGGACATTGTGGTTGGGGTAAGGCCCATACTTTCCATCATAGTCGGCCTTCTTCAGGATGTCCACCATTTCCAACATCTCCCCAAAGGACATATTTGAGTCCTTTAATCTCCTTCTGGATTGGGACGTTTCAGGCTCCGGCCTTTCCTCCTCCTCCTCCTCCTCCTCGTTGCTCCAATTATCAGGATCCTGCTGTCTCTCCACCATGTGCTCTTCCTCCACTGCGCCGAACGAAAAGGGGCGGGGAATAGAATAGAAAGAACGTCAGGGGTGGGCAGAGTTATACGCATGCGCAGTGTGTATAAATCGTAACGCGCGTGTCTTACGTACGATCTGTGAGCGGAGGAAGGAGAATCGGAGATGCCGATCGTGCTAACGAAGGTAGGATCTAAACTTGGGCCTATACTGCTTCGAAATGGAAGCCTATATTGTAACAAGATTAGGGGAGTTTGGCCTGACATTAGGGTTTGTCTTGTGTTGTGTCTTGCAGAGAAAATGGATGGGTTCAACGACCACAATTTCCTGCCCCTGTTCATAGAAAAGTACAGGGAGCTGCCCTGTCTGTGGCAGGTGAGACACCCCCACTATAATCACAAACAGAAGAGGCAGACAGCGCTGGAGAAACTGCTGGAGTTGGTGAAGCCGGTGGTCCCCACAGCAACCATCCCTTATTTAAAAGCCAAAATTGGTGGCCTGAGGAGCACTTATCTTAGGGAGCGCAAGAAGGTCACAGATTCCCAGAGATCCGGAGCTGCAGCAGATGATGTTTATGTCCCCAGACTGTGGTACTATGAGAGACTGCGATTTCTGTCAGACCACACTGAAGTCAGGGAATCCCTCTCTACTCTTCCTTCCACTCTTCCTTCTATCCCAGCTGAGGCTTCCGATGTGCAACCTGGGCCTTCCAGCCAGGAAGAAGTGGAGGAGCCCAGCTGGAGTCAGGTATAGCATTCTTCTACAGATTTCTGGGCAATAAATAAATGATGTTTACTAGATGTTATTATTGATCATTAATTGCTGATTAAAAAAAGTGTTTTACATATCAATAGACAGTAGTGGGCACCAAAAATTGGGACAAGAATGCAAAATGCTGGGCTCAGAAGGATAGTCTGTTATATTTGTTAACATTGAATTTGCAGCAGTCTGGAGGTGAAAATTGTGTGTGATTGATGTAAAAAAAACTAAAACTATGTCCCTTTTTCATACACAGGAAGACCTCAGCCAGGAGGAGGCTGTGGAATGTGGCAGTCAGGAGGAGGCGGGGATTATTAGTGTCAGCCAGGAGGAGGCGGGGATTAGTGGCAGCCAGGAGGAGGCGGGGCTAAGTGTCAGCCAAGAGAAGCCTGGGACAAGTCGCAGCCTGACTGAGTCTCAGGTTCCTCCCCTCCGCCTTCCATACAAAAGGGCCAGGAAGGCCACTCCCAGTCCTGTGCAGGATTCAGCATACAGGCTGATCCAGGAGGCTTCTGCGTCCCTCAGAGCCTTCCCCAGTCCTGAAGAGGCCTTTGCCTGCATGGCTGCCACCAAATTGCAGGGCATGCAGGAGGGCCAACGCAAGATCTCTGAGGACCTGATTTATAAAGTCCTACGTAAGGGGGAGAGTGGGGAACTGACACACAAGACGGATGTCATTGAGATCGACGATCCTCCTCCTCCTCCTGCTGCCACAACTCCACCACCACAGCCAAAGGCTGGAAGGAAGCGTCTAAGGAAGACCAAAGAGTGATGACCCTGGGTTCAGTCTGGTCTGACAAAAGCTGCAGTCTCTCGTATGACCACAGCCTGGGGACACAGATGTCATCTGCTGCTTTCCGGATCTCTGGGACTTCTGGACCAGACTGCCCTCCCTTAGATAAGGACTCCTCAGGCCACCAATTTTGCTTTTAAATAATTGATGGCTGCCCTGGGGGTCCAAGGCTTCGCCCACTTCTGCGGTTTCTCCAGCGTTGCCTCCTTCTTTGTTTATAGTTGTGAGCCCTTAATAACATTTTTTAGGTAAATTCTACTCTCCTGTGTGTGTTTTCATCCAAAAAGGACAGTTTGTTGGTGACGATTCAGGTACATTTCTAAAGTACAATGTTAAATTAACAAGGGACAACAACACCAAACAATCTCCTACAGATTAAATAGAACAACATATCAATGGTGTTGTGGGAACTTGTCACAAAAAACACACAAACATTTTCGGGAGTACAAATCAAAATCACCAAAAAAAAATTAAAAAAGAGAAACACAAAAAAAGATTCTACATAAAGTTCTTCTGAGCATGCGTGGCACTTTGTGCGTCGGAACAGGCCACACACGGTCGGAATTGACGCGATCGGATTTTGTTGTCGGAAAATTTTATCTCTTGCTGTCCAACTTTGTATGTCGGAAAATCCGATGGAAAATGTCCGATGGAGCCCACACACGGTCGGAATTTCCGACAACACGCTCCGATCGGACAATGTCCATCGGAAAACCTGGCAATTTGTTCGCATTACGTTTTCAAGTTCTTTATTTAGAACACTGTCTTCTGTTAACCACTGGGGTACAATACATGCCGTGTTGCTAACAATACCATCTTGTCTATTATAACCCTCCTTTTCTAGCTTTTCTGGAAGTCTAATCCATGTGCGCGGGTGATGGTAAAGTGCCCGGAAACTGTGGAAAAAGGCCCCCAAAAAGCCAAATTTCTCGAGGGTTAGTTCGAGGTATGGCCATATTATGCTATCGAAAGCCTTGTGGATGTCAAGGCTCAAGAGCAGCACCTTGCATGAATGTAAATCAGCATCTTGTATGATGTTAGAAGCAAGTCTGATGTTATCTGTGATGTGTCTGGTCGGGATAAATCCTGTTTGGTCAAGGGAGATTAAGGAGGTAATGATATTCGAAAGACTGCCTACTAAGATGAGCCAAAGATCTTCAAATCTGTGTTGATGACCGAGATTGGCATATAGTTTTGGGGTAGGGATTGGTACTTGTTGGGTTTTAGAATCAGAGACATGTTCGCCAGAAGCATGTTGTCTGGGAAAACATTGCCCTTAAAAATGGTTGAAGAGAGATTTTAAGGGATTAAATTACCTTGAAATTTCTTATAATATGGGGCTGAGTATCCATCTGGGCCAGGGGTTTTGGAGGGTTTTAAAGATTTGATGACATTAATTAGTTAGGTCAGAGTCAGAGCAATTGATGTTCAGCTCCTGGAGGTGTTCTTGTGTTAGGGCAGGGAGGGGTAAGACATCTAGCCAAGTTTTGAGGGCAGGGTCAGGGGGTAAGGATGGAGGAGAGAGTAGTTCTGTGTAAAATTTTGAGAAAATCTTCAGAACCTCTGAAGGGTGAGAGACTAAGTTACCGTTGGGATTTCTTAGTTTGTATGTGTGGGGGGGTTGGATGGATTGGTTGAGCTTTTTCCCAAACATGGCCGAGGCCGAATTACTGTGTAACAGATACTTGGCTCTCGACCATCTCCTAGCTTTTTCTGTCTGTTCGGAAAGGATTTTATCAAGTTCCAATCTGTTGGTATTAATTTGCTGTAGTGGGTCAGGGATGTAACTCTGGGTGTATAGGTGGTACAACCTATCAGGTTCTGCTGTGAGTCTGGTAATATCTGTCAATCTCTGCTTTTTCCTTTCTGCAGATATTTGGATCAGGTGTTCTCTAATTACTACTTTATGAGCAGCCCATAAGACTGTGGGGGAGATGTTGTTTGTATTGTTGGTGGCAAAATATTCTTCCATATGTTTTGAAATTTGGGATACCAGAATTGGGTCAGCGAGGAGGGACTCATTTAGCCTCCAACCTGCAACGGAAGGCTTAAGGCCTATGTGGGAGATGTCCAGGCAGACCACCTGGTGGTCAGACCAAGGGCAGAAGTGTATAACTGCAGTAGTAGAGTTTGTGAGGAGTATAGGGGTACAAAACAGATAGTCCAATCTGGAATAGCTGTCATGGGGGTGGGAATAAAATGTATACTCGCGGGCACCCACCCACTATGCGCCCTCCAGGTGTCTACCAAATTGTGTGATTTCCAGTAGCATTTTCAGAGTTTTGGGGAAGGCGTTGGTGGCACAGCCAGCCCTACTTCTATCCAGAGCTGCATGCACCACCAAGTTAAAGTCTCCTCCAAGCAGTAAATGTGGGGAGATATATTTATCTAAGACCTGGAAGAAAGCTTTAAAGAAGTTTGCTTGAGAATCATTATGGGTATACACATTTGCTATTGTAACCTTCTTCCCTTGCAAAGAGCCTTGAAGGATGATAAACCTTCTAGCTGGATCTTTGTAAATGTTCTCCACATCAAACAATATGTTATTTTTAACAAATATCACCACTCCTCAGGACCTGGACCCAAGCGTAGTATAGTGCCCTAGGCCGTATGATCTGTCAAAGAATGTGGGATGATTGGCTTCAGAGAAATGGGTCTCCTGTAAGAGTATGATGTCTGCCCATAGGCGTTCATAAGTTTTAAAGGCCCTTTTCCTTTTTTGGGGGGGATTTAAAGCCCCTGACATTGTGGGAAATTATTCTAATACCCATTTAAAATGAGGGTGGCCAAATAAGCATAGGTGATTGGGGGAGGGTCCCAAGGAGCTGGCTACCGGTACCCTCCACCCAGGTGGGGTGAGGGCATCTGGATCCTTATGTGGGTTTGTAGTACCCAAATTAGAGCAATATATAGTATGAGCCATAAGGGCAATAATACCAAATTCTGCATATTTAGTGTAACCAGAAAAAAGTGTCCCATAACCAAAAAAGACTGTAATAAAAAACATAATGAAACAGGGATAAACCATTGGGGTCGGGAGGGGATAGACCTTCCTGACAGAAGGATAATGTAATAACTTGTCAGGAGTAAAACTTCCTGAACAAAAGGACAATAGTGTCCAACACTCTTGACAACCTGTTGGGAAACAAAAAAACAACCCAAGAGTTATGTTCTGGAAAAGAGAGTAAAAGTGTCTTCACCCTCCTTTCTTTTTCCTGTGGGTTTCAGCAAGAGTGGGGGGACAACCAAACGGGCACTACTGTACACCTGCACAGCAGGGAGCAGTCAGGTTGAAAAATGGTGCAGCGAGGAGTAAACGATCTGCTTGGGGGGAGAGGCTCAGATAATGAAGGGAGCCTGTCAATTGTCACCTCCCCCATATGTATCAGTGGTACTCCTCAACCATCAGGTGAAGTCCCAAGTCCTGGAAAAACAAAAGGGTGTAGGATCCAGAGTGCGTGGAAAGCAGTGATAGATCAGTTAATGCGACCCCTAAGATCTTGCCTCTGTCTTCTGCGGTCCCTCTGCGCGAAGGGGTTGCCCAGATGGCTGAGGGTCAGGGGGTGGAGGGCATCCTAGGAAGATCTTCTTTGGCCAATAGACCCAGCTTTACCAAGAGTGCCTTCCCTTCTTAAATGTTGACCACCGTATAATTAGTTCCATTATGTGGGACTTGGAGTTTAAAAGGGAGTCCCCATCTATAACTGATTCTTGCCCCTTTAATCTGTGGCGTTTATCCAGAGTGACTGGGGATATGTCAGGGAAAATTTGAATCCTGATACCGTCCAGCAAAATGTTGGAGGTATTGCGGGAGGCCCTTACGATCTCCTCCTTCACTAGGTAATCCTTAAGTCATAAAATAATATCCCTGGGTGGCTTGTCTTCAGGTGGTTTGGGGTGAAGGGCTCTGTGAATCCTGTTGCATGCAAAAGCAGCCACTGGAGAAGCAGGTAGCAGGGACTGGAACACCTTGTGAATGGCCTGGGTTAAAACAGTGACCACCTCAGGGACCCCACTAATCCTCAAATTGTTCCATCTATTTCTGTTGTCCAGGTCCTCCAAGTGGGCCTGGAGTTGGGAGACAGATTCAGTGAAGGATTCATGTTCTCTGTGGAGGTTAGTTTATGCAAGTTTCAGCCCATCGTGCTTTGTCTCTAAGAGATCAGTTCTGCCTCCCAAAACTGCTATCTCTTGCTGCAGAGTGTTAGTGGATTTATGGAGTTCGGTCTGGAATTTCTCTGCAATCTTGTTAGCAGCTAGGCTATCATCTAGGTCAGCCTTGGTCAGCTGCAGAGTGTACTCACCATCTCCAGACGAGTGCACCGGAGAGACCGCTGGGCTGTGTGAAGAGTCTGAAGCATGTTGTGGCTCAGCGCCATCTTGAGGCTTTCCTGCCATCTCACGGACCCTGAGGAGATAGTTAGTAAGGGACCTTTGCGCTGGTTTCCCGTGATGATACCTGGAGGATGGCATGCACTGCTCATTCCCCCGGGGGTGCAGGTTGTTTAAAAGTCACTTTGATTAGTTTTTAGGCCCCAGGGAAGACACTGAAGTCCCCACTATGCTTAGAGCTCCGCTCAGATGCGACCTTCCAGTTTTGCGCCGTGCATGCCCCCCCCCTATATTTTTAACATTACTTCATGATTGATGAGGACTTACATTGCTGGACGCCATAATTGATGATGGATTTACAGTAAATAGCTGGACAGTGTGATTGATGATGTATTGTGATTTAGAACTTTGTAACAGTGTTGGTGTGCTTACTTACATGTAACTCTTTGTGGGAATGCATAAGAGTTACTAATTATTATAAAGTCAAGTCCCCCAAAGACCCCCACATCCTTCTTGGGACATTGGATGTTGTGAAGAGGCTCTTGGTACTCAACATTGGGACACTGGGTAACTTGCAAGTGGAGGAGACCCCCCCCTTGCAAGGTACCCCCCCAATGTTGAAAGACATGCCCTAGTCTGATATAGGAAGGGAGGCCACATACTCACTGCACTCCCTTTCCTGGTCACTCAGACTGCATGCCTGGAAAGGAGTCCAGCTGGAATTTTAGGAGAACCTGGTGCCATTTTCCCCATTTTTTTAAATGTGTACTTTTAATTTAAAGGTCTAGATTGCACTGCTCTATAACACTACATGCAGTCTTTAAGCATCTCCAAGCATGATATTTGAGAGATTTTTGTATTTTCAATGTTGCTATTTAAACCACATGAAAAGACCTTCTCCCTGTAGAATGGTATTTTTAATTTTAGTTTGCATTGGTACATATTACGCATGGGTCTGGCACCAAGATTGGGGTTCACAGATTTCCCACTGGGTTCACTGAACTCACCCCAAAGGAATCTGGGCAGATTTACTTATCCTTACACTCAGGTTTTTCTGACTTTTATTTCTTGCCAAATTCACAATGTTTACACTTTGCATTTAACTCAGTGTCAGAAATGCCCCTGCACCAATTTTTGACTACACAAAACTGTACTGTTTATTGTTGCATTGCAATGCTTTCTAAATGTTAACATTTTTTATCTCAAGGCAAAGGTTGCCTGAGGAAAGTGGGCAGTACACTGTACCTTTATTTACTTCAATACCTATTCTGTGCTGCAAAATTACTTTAATTGTTTTCTACTTGTCACAAGTTAGTCTGCAGTTTTCATGCCTGTGGAATTCTTACTTCCTAGCTGCAGTGCTTCTCCTATTCCTTTCACATGTGTCATTTGGCTTCTGTGCTCTCTTGTGGACATCACCTGCTATTCTGTGGATTTATATTTTCTTTCCATTCCATCACTTCCAGTCCCACCTTTTAGTCATTTTTCTTATATAATGCATGCTTGGTGAAGCTTGCATTGTCTGAGCAACTTCTTAGTTCTCTGAGCTCCTGTTTGCCTTTTGTTCCATGTATTCAGTGTCTGACTTCGCATGTACCCAACCCGTCTTTGTCTTCTGTGTGTGCCTGTCTTCCGAATCATTACATTGTTAAATTACCGCAAGTTCCACAGCAAATTAAAAACAAATCACATTATTCTCACACCAATATATAAAATGCACATACAAATTGATATTGAAAGGAATCAAAAGTATATATATTTTTTCATAAAAAATATATACTATATACAGTATATACTGCATTGAGGTTTGTAATTGATTCTCTGTTTACATTTATTTTTTTGAAGGGGGGGGGGGGGTTTATTGCAGCAGCACACCAAGAGAGTTCTTTATATACTGTATATTCTCATTTATTTTGATTTACAGGGTTTTTTTTTAACTTTATTGCGACTAAGTGCGGAGGGGGATACAGTATATAACTTCCACCTTACTCTACCTGCTTAATGCTTAAAGAAATCATTTACTTTAACAACAAACTTTCCATAATATTACATGTGCATGTAACACAAACATGATGTTTTTTTTTATTTATTATTTATTTTATTTTAATTTTTTTTTCAACTTTGTTATAACATTTTTCAAAAATAAAATCTGATAAAAAAAAAACATATACATTGCATGTTATTTACCTGTAAAAGCCTACCATGTATAGGCATTCAAAAGCCCTAAGATTGCTGCTGGGTGCTGTCATCTTGCATGTAGGGGCTATACTAAGGAATAGGTTTTCTTCTTGATTAGCCAGATTTGCTAGCAAGTTCCTTAAAGTGAACCTCAAGCCAAGAAAGAAAAAAAATGTATTGAAGAATAGGGAAAAGGTAAGCCCTCCTCCATCAGATTTTATATTACTGCCTGTGTCTGCATTGAAGAATTTCTTTCACTTCCAGTCTGGTAAAAATATGCAAGTGAAAATAAATTTCTCCAAGTAGGCCTCTGATGCTAGAGCTGTTTCTTTTTTGTTTATAACCTGATGATTTGAGAAAATACTGATGTGATGAAACAGTGTTAAACTTGGAAAGGTAGGAAGGAAGTAGCACCAGTGTGCAAAAGAATGCAGATTTGAAAGTGGATCAAAAGGTATTTATTCGTAATATTGACAAGTACATGAAAGCCAATGCTTCCAACTTCTCCAAGTCTACATGTGGAAACAACCATAAGGCTGTATCAAAAAGGCAGCAGCCCAAACCCCAAGAGATTTCATTACCATCACCCAAAACTGGGCATAGCCTACAGGAAGAACTCCTTCCTACTTTGCCCACATAACTACCCACCCATGACCAATGACTGCTCCAATCAGTCCAACGTGGTCTTCAGCACAAACAAACAGTGTTATAAGCTGCTGTCTTGAGTGACATTTGACTGCATAGAATGTACTCTCACTAATCTCACCTAGATATGCTTTCCCTAAGTGCAGTCTAGTACTTTCAATAAAAAATTGCTCAAGAATCCAACACACCCTGCAATGTGGCAGAAGCTGTAGAATTTTTTAGCTTGTCTTATCTTATGAATACAGGGGAACAACAGCACGGGCACAGGGACTGTGTAGGGACAGGTAATTATTCAGCAGCTTCTTTTCCTGGCAGCATTCTTTAGTGTGCTTATATGACAGGGTTGCTATACATAGGTCATAAATACACACTTTGTAAAAATTCTTCTTTTTATAAAAAAAAAAGGGTTAATATAAAAATTCCCCAAACAGCACAATATAGGTTTTTGATATTTTATAGACATTTTCTAGAAGGAAAAAGATTAAGTACTTCCTGTAAGAGATAGTAGAACTCACCACATAGGTATTTGCCAATTATACTATATAAAATACCTAATGAATCTACATGTTAACATGAAAAACACTAAACAATATATGAATAGAATAAGACTATGCCAGGTAAAAAGTTATACTGTGCATATATTATGGTATTTGTAAAAAGGGATGAGTTTATTGCATGCAATTATTAAAACACAGAAGGGCCATTCTTTAAGGCATGGGAAATCTATACTGTCAGCTTTTTACATGCATTTCTCATACCCTGGTGTTTTATTAATTAGAGAAATTGTTAATAAAGTACAGACGAGCTCCAACATATACATACAAATTAAGGTCAGAGTTTAGGTCATTTAGAGATTAAGTCACTCAAGACAGTAGCCATACCACTGGCATTAATAGATTAATCAATATTACAGAGAATTTTAATATACATCTAATTATGAAGCCCTTTTGCATGAGAGTAAAGATATTGAATATTTTGACACTGGAAATGTGTCCCTCAACAGGAAACCCATTCATAGTCAATAATCTATTATGATTTTCATCTTGCAGAACTAGCCTATTATTTCCATAGGTCTGAGAAATCAATTGAACATTCCGTATATCAGTGTAATAATGACATCCCAATTAAAAAGTGCAATCAGAAAACTAAGTTCTAATCAATGATTCTTGATGGCGAAAGAAATAGATGCCAAAGGCTTTTAAACCAAATAAAAGGAATGGACAGAATTAGTAATATTGTGATGTGACTTATATCTATCTACAGCAGATTTTAAAGGATAGACCCACTGTGATCTATATCATGACAGTGTGCACAGTATACACTACATGTTATTTGTAAGTATACTGTAAATGTAGGAGCACTCATAATACTATCCAATATCAATGATCATCTTTTTTAAATTGGTCTCAAATCCTGTGAGGCTCCTGTTTTAACTAGATAGATAGATTAGATAGATAGATAGATAGATAGATAGATAGATAGATAGATAGATAGATAGATAGATAGATAGATAGATAGATAGATATCAACAGTATAACCTTTACTTAGGTAATAAATGCATAACCAAAAAGCCCATGCTAATGTCTACCTACTGTAGAAAACTCCCGTTTCCTAAATTAAGTAAAAAATAAATAGATGTTACCCAAACAAAGACAAGCAGTATCTTGTGGGACATATGAAGAGATTATAACTTCCAATCCCATGTTTGCTTAAAAATCATATTGTTTTTTTCATTAGAATTAATTTAAAAGTCACTTATACAAGACTCTTTCTGCCTTATTCCCGTCCACCCCATGTTCCATGTTCCCTAAGAGCATTGTAATTTGTTTGTTTCCCCACCATTGTTGGACTCATGTAAACCTTGTATGCTATATATATTCACTATAGCACCTGAAGTGATGGAGTAGTAGGCAATAAAAAAGTATTATTTATTAATGGCTTTAAATTATTTTAATGAACAAAAAATAAAATATTAGGCAAATAGCAAATGAAAGATTAGAAGTTATGATCTATATACCTTAAAGTCTCAAAATATACTGTTTTCTTTGTTTGGTTACTGTTATATACATAGTTTCATATTTAGTCAAGTTAAAAAAATGAGGAAAAAAAATATAAAACCTCCATATTCACTATCCTATACCCACAGTTGATCCAGAGGAAGGAAATAAACCCCAATAAAGTGTGATCCAAGTTGCTCCAGTGGGGAAAAAATTTGGTTCCTTATCTCCCCAGCAGGCAATCTGATATTCCCTGGATCAACTACCCCTGTTTTTATTACCTATAAGGCTGGGTTCACACTGGTGCGACATGACGGCCATCCTACTTTGGATCCGACTTTGCCCTGCGACATGAAGCCAGCATGCGTCCGACTTTCAATGAATGGGGATCCGACTTGGATCCCCGCCACCCCGCCAATGGCCGGCACTGTGTTTGGTATGAATCTTGAGGGGGAACTCCGCGCCAAATTTTAAATAAAAAACCAGCATGGGTTCCCCCCTCCAGGAGCATACCAGGCCCTTGGGTCTGGTATGGACCTTAAGGGGAACCCCCCCTATGCTGAAAAAACGGTGTGGGGGTCCCTCCCAAATCCATACCAGACCCTTATCCAAGCACGCAGCCCGGCCGGTCAGAAATGGGGGTGGGGACGAGCGAGCACCTCCCCCCTCCTGAACCGTACCAGGCCGTATGCCCTTAACATGGGGGTGGATGCTTTGGGGCAGGGGGGCGCCCTGTGGGCCCCCCCACCCCAAAGCACCTTGTCCCCATGTTGATGAGGACAAGGGCCTCATCCCAACAACCCTGGTCATTGGTTGTCGGGGTCTGCGGGCAGGGGGGCTCAACAGAATCCAGGAGCCCCCTTTAATAAGGGGGCCCCCAGATCCCGGCTCCCCACCCTTTGTGAATGAGTATGGGGTACATCGTACCCCTACCCATTCACCTAGGGAAAAATATGTCAATGTAAAAACACAGTACACAGATTTTTAAAGTAATTTATTAGGCAGCTCTGGGCTCTTCTTCCGACTTCGGGGGTCTTCTTCCGACTTCGGGGTCTCTCCGGCATCTCCTCCCGGTGTCCTGATCTTCTGCTGGCTCCTCCGCTATCTTCTGCAGCTCTTTTGCTAGCGGTGGCCCGGACTTCTGGGTGGCCCTATATAAGTCCATTGCGGAGCACTCAGAGAGCATTCCAGCTGGAGAGAGCGTCGTGTCAACATCGGCAGAAGGCAGAAGACAGAAGTCCAGGCCACCGCTAGCAAAAGAGCTGCAGAAGATAGCGGAGGAGCCGGCAGAAGATCAGGACACACCGGGAGGAGACGCCGAAGAGACCCCCGAAGTCAGAAGAAGACCCCCGGACTCGGAAGAAGACCCCGGAGCTGCCTAATTAATTACTTTAAAAACCTGTGTACTGTGTTTTTTCATTGACACTTTTTTCCCTAGGTGAATGGGTAGGGGTACGATGTACCCCATACTCATTCACAAAGGGTGGGGGGCCAGAATATGGGCGCCTCCTTATTAAAGGGGGCTCCCGGATTCCGATAAGCCCCCCGTCCGCAGACCCTGACAACCAACAGCCAGGGTTGTCGGGAAGAGGCCCTTGTCCTCATCAACATGGGGACCAGGTGCTTTGGGGTGGGGGGCCCACAGGGTGCCCCCCTGCCCCAAAGCACCCACCCCCCATGTTAAGGGCATGCAGCCTGGTACGGTTCAGGAGGGGGGTGCTCGCTCGTCCCCACCCCATTCCTGATTGGCCGGGCTGCATGCTCGGATAAGGGTCTGGTATGGATTTGGGGGGGACCCCCACTCTGTTTTTTCGGTGTATGGCGTTCCCCTTAAGGTCCATACCAGACCCAAGGGCCTGGTATGCTCTTGGAGGGAGAAACCATGCCGGTTTTTTATTTAAAATTTGGCGTGGAGTTCCCCCTCAAGATCATCTGAGCACAAGTTGCATGCCGAAGTCGGATCATGCGAAACACCGATCCGACTTTGATCCGACCTCAATGATAGTCAATGGGCTGAAGTAGGATCATAGTCGGACCAAAGTAGTACAGGGAGCATTTCTAAAGTCAGAACGACTTGTGTCGGACCAGTTAGGACGGCTCCCATAGGGAAACATTGAATTTCACACGCCATGCGACATGAGCTCCCAATGTCGGAGCATTTGTCGGACCAGTGTGAACCCAGCCTGAATGTTAGTATTCAGCTATATTTTGTGAATTTAGGAATGAAACCAGTTCTTTTTTTAAAAAAATCAACTAAGCTGGCCAGAACTAGTTCCTCAGGGAGTCTATTCCACATTTTCCACAGCTCTTTCTGTAGCGTTTAGTATGTGGAAGTTAAATCTCTTTGCCTCCAGACACAGAGTGCCCACTCTGTAATGACCTGAAAGTAAATATGGGCCACTGATGTATTTATACATGTTGATCATATCTCCCCTTAATCACAAGATAGAATACACCCAGTTCAGCAAGTCTTTCCACATAGCTGAGCTCCTCCACGCCTCTTTTCAGTTTGGTTGCCCTTCTCTGTACTTTCTCCAGTTTGATATTCTTTTTGTGAACAAGTGCCAAAATCCAACTTCATAATAAAGATTAGGTCTTACTAATGATTTGTACAGAGGGATGTAGAGAGATTACAGTATATAGAGGGATATGGCATGAATAAGAACATTGGCAGCCAGGTTAAGTTGATTAACTAAAAAATACATAGCCCGGAATGTTTTAAAATGAAAAAGGCAGCTCTTGCTGCACAACCTCCTTACCCTTATAGGCCCTCTGCTCTGCTTCTGGTTCTCTTCAGGATGGAAAGGTAGCTGGCATCATTAAAGCTACTTCCTGTGAGCCCAGTATGTCATGAACACAAACTTTGAGAGTGCTTCACCAAATCAACCTAGACTCACAGTACAATACAGGGCTTCACTTCAGTCCAATACCCTTTGCAGTTGATTACAGGATGTAACAAGGAGTGGAATGGATGCCTGTGGTGGGTCCAGATACAATGGATGATCCAAGGGCAAACTGGTTACTGCTAGGATGCTGTAGCTGTGCAGACTAACTATGGTGCAGAATGCAGGGGCACAGGTGACATGCATGAGCCCTCGGATGCAAAAAGTAAGCCATAGTAATGATGAGCCAGAATCAGCAACCACAGGGTAGCAGCGATACCACATCGGAAGACTCAAGCAGGGCCAGAAGCCAGTCAGAGGTCAATATCAGGCAGCCAATAAAGGTACCAAGTCAAAAGGCAGAAGATGAAGTCAGGACACAAGCTTTAGTCAGCAACAGGAGATCAGGATACAATGGAATCAGGAGTCATACCATGTCAAGCACAGAACTGCAGAATAAAGGTCAGGTCACAGAAACTACTGACCACTCAGTAACTTCGTAACTTCTCTTTAGTGTGCTGTTCTTTAAATAGAGAGATGGGTTCCAATGCCAGTCAGACATGCATGTTTGTTCACGCTAATGCGTATTAACATATAAACATATGTACATAACTAAAACCTAGTGTATTGGAGCATTGTTTGTACTATGCACATGCTCAGATCCTCAGGCATGACCATACACTTTGATTCTCCTGACACATAGATTACATTGTTAAGGGTAAGCAGACAGTCACCAATTCTTACATGTAGGGATGAGCTTCGAGTTCGAGTCGAACTCATGTTCGACTCGAACATCGGCTGTTCGCAAGTTCACCGAACAGCAAACAATTTGGGGTGTTCGCGGCAAATTCGAATGAAAAAGTCTATGGGGGAAATCAAAAGTGCTAATTTTAAAGGCTTATATGCAAGTTATTGTCATAAAAAGTGTTTGGGGACCTGGGTCCTGCCCCAGAAAACATGGATCAATGCAAAAAAAAGTTTTAAAAACGGCTGTTTTTTCAGGAGCAGTGATTTTAATAATGCTTAAAGTCAAACAATAAAAGTGTAATATCCCTTTAAATTTTGTAGCTGGGGGGTGTCTATAGTATGCCTGTAAAGGGGCGCATGTTTCAAATGTTTACAACAGTCTGACAGCAAAATGACATTTCGAAGGAAAAAAGTCATTTAAAACTATTTGCGGTTATTGCATTGCGGTCTGACAATACACATAAAAGTTAATTGATAAAAACGGCATGGGAATTCCCCACAGGGGAACCCCGAACCAACATTAAAAAGAAAAAATGACGTGGGGGTCCCCCTAAATTCTGGATATTAAGGGGAACCCCGGCCAAAATTTAAAAAAAAATGACGTGGGGGTCCCCCTAAATTCCATACCAGACCCTTCAGGTCTGGTATGGATTTTAAGGGGAACCCTGCGCCAAAATAAAAAAAAAAAACGGTGTGGGGTCCCCCCCAAAATCCATACCAGACCCTTATCCGAGCACGCAACCTGGCAGGTCCGTAGGAAAAGAGGGGGGACGAGAGAGCGCCCCCCCTCCTGAACTGTACCAGGCCACATGCCCTCAACATTGGGAGGGTGCTTTGGGGTAGCCCCCCAAAGCACCTTGTCCCCATGTTGATGAGGACAAGGGCCTCATCCCCACAACCCTAGCCAGTGGTTTTGGGGGTCTGTGGGCGGGGGGCTTATCGGAATCTGGAAGCCCCCTTTAACAAGGGGACTCCCAGATCCCGGCCCCCCCTGTGTGAAATGGTAAGGGGGTACAAAAGTACCCCTACCATTTCACTAAAAAACTGTCAAAAATGTTAAAAATGGTAAGAGACAGTTTTTGACAATTTCTTTATTTAAATGCTTCTTCTTTCTTCTTTCTTCTATCTTCCTTCATCTTCTTCTTCTTCTTCTTCTTCTTCTTCTGGTTTCTTCTAGCTCTTCCGGTTCTTCCTCCAGTGTTCTCGTCCAGCATCTCCTCCGCAGCGTCTTCTATCTTCTTCTCCTCGGGCCGCTCCACACCCATGGCATGGGGGGAGGCTCCCACTCTTCTCTTCTCGTCTCCTCTTCTGATGGTTCTTAAATAACGGCCCCGCCCCCCTCTGACGCACGGGACATGACGGGACTTCCCTGTGGCATTCCCCATGATGTCACAGGGAAGTCCCGCCATGGATGCAGAGTGGCCCGGAGAAGAAGATGAAGAAGAGAAGAAGATGAAGAAGAGAAGAAGATGAAGAGAAGAGCGGGAGCCTCCCCCCATGCCATGGGTGTGGAGCAGCCCGAGGAGAAGAAGATAGAAGACACTGCAGAGGAGATGCTGGACGAGAACACCGGAGGAAGAGCCAGAAGAACCAGAAGAAGAAGAAGATGAAGGAAGATAGAAGAAAGAAGAAGCATTTAAATAAAGGAATTGTCAAAAACTGTCTTTTGTCATTTTTAACATTTTTGACAGTTTTTTAGTGAAATGGTAGGGATACCTTTGTACCCCCTTACCATTTCACACGGGGGGGCGGGATCTTGTACCCCATTAGCTTTTCACATGGGGGGAGGCCGGGATCTGGGGGTCCCCTTGTTAAAGGGGGCTTCCAGATTCCGATAAGCCCCCCGCCCGCAGACCCCCACAACCACTGGGCAAGGGTTGTGGGGATGAGGCCTATGTCCCCATCAACATGGGGACAAGGTGTTTTGGGGGGCTACCCCAAAGCACCCTCCCAATGTTGAGGGCATGTGGCCTGGTACGGTTCAGGAGGGGGGGGCTTTCTCATCCCCCCTCTTTTCCTGAGGCCTGCCAGGTTGCGTGCTCGGATAAGGGTCTGGTATGGATTTTTGGGGGGACCCCACGCCATTTTTTTTTTTTAATTTTGGCCGGGGTTCCCCTTAATATCCATACCAGACCTGAAGGGCCTGGTATGGAATTTAGGGGGACCCCCCCATCATTTTTTTTTTTTAATTTTGGTTCGGGGTTCCCCTGTGGGGAATTCCCATGCCGTTTTTATCAATGAACTTTTATGTGTATTGTCGGACCGGCAATGCAATAGCCGCGAGTAGTTTTAAATGACTTTTTTTCCTTTGAAATGTCATTTTGCTGTCAGACTGTTCTAAACATGGGAAACATGCGCCCCTGTACAGGCATACTATAGACACCCCCCAGCTACGAAATTTAAAGGGATATTACACTTTTATTGTTTGACTTTAAGCATTATTAAAATCACTGCTCCTGAAAAAACGGCAGTTTTTAAAACTTTTTTTTGCATTGATCCATGTCCCCTGGGGCAGGATCCAGGTCCCCAAACACTTTTTATGACAATAACTTGCATATAAACCTTTAAAATTAGCACTTTTGATTATTCATGTTTGTGTCACATAGACTTTAACAGTGTTTGCGTGTTCGAACAAACTTTTTTCCTGTTCGCATAGGGGTGTTTGGCTCATCCCTACTTACAAGCAAAAGTGAATGACAACGATTATAAAATACCAAAACAGACACTATCATTCATGGGTTTTTACCACAGTCTTGTTTTCCACTGGGGATATTCTTTTCCCTTTCTGTGTGGGCACTAGGGATGAGCCCGATGTTCCAGTAGAACGTAAGTTGAACAATTTGGGGTGTTCGCAGCAAATTCGAAAGCCACGGAACACCCTTTAAAAGTCTATGGAAGAAATCAAAAGTGCTAATTTTAAAGGCTTATATGCATGGTATTGTCATAAAAAGTGTTTGGGGACCTGGGTCCTGCCCCAGGGGACATGTATCAATGCAAAAAAAAGTTTTAAAAACATCAGTTTTTTTCGGAGCAGTGATTTTAATAATGCTTAAAGTGAAACAATAAAAGTGAAATATTCCTTTAAATTTTGTACCTGGGGGGTGTCTATAGTATGCCTGTAAAGTGGAGCATTTTTCCCGTGTTTACAACAGTCCCTGCACAAAATGACATTTCTAATGCCGCGTACACACGGTTGGAATTTCCAACAGAAAAAGATCGATGGGAGCTTTTGGTCGGATATTCCGACTGTGTGTATGCCCCATCAGACTGTTTCTGTCGGAATTTCCGACGGACTTAGATATGGAACATGTTTTAAATTTTTCCATTGGAAATGCCAGCAGAGGTTATCCCGTTGGCAAGTCCGACCGTGTGTACGTGGCATAAAGGAAAAAAGTAATTTAAAAGTATTGGCAGCTATAATGAATTGTCGGTCCCGGCAGGTCTGGTATGAATATTAAGGGGAACCCCGAACCAAAATGTAAAAAAAAAAAAAAATGGCGTTGGGGTCCCCCTCAAAATCCATACCAGACCCTTATCTATCAAGCAACCTGGCAGGCCCGCAGGAAAAGAGGGGGGACGAGAGAGCGCCCCCCTCCTGAACCGTACCAGGCCACATGCCCTCAACATGGGGAGGGTGCTTTGGGGTAGCCCCCCAAAGCACCTTGTCCCCATGTTGATGGGGACATAGGCCTCATCCCCACAACCCTTGCCCGGTGGTTGTGGGGGTCTGCGGGTGGGGGGCTTATCGGAATCTGGAAGCCCCCTTTAACAAGGGGACCCCCAGATCCTGGCCTCCCCCCATGTGAAAAGCTAATGGGGTACAAATGTACCCCTACCATTTCACAAAAAAAGTGTGAAAGTGTTAAAAATGACATGACATGGCTTGGGGACAAGTCCTTTATTTAAAAGTAAAATAAAACTGTCCCACGTACTCTTCTTCTCTTGCTCCACTGACGGACCAAAAAAAAAAACCACGACCGACCCGCCTATGGCTTCCCAGTAGCGTCACCCTGTTATGTAACCCGGGTGGCCCCGCCCCCTCTGATGCTACGGGAAAACATAGGGATGTCCCCATGCGTCAGAGGGGGGCGGGGTCACCCGGCGATGTCACTGAGTGGCCTCGCTCTCAGTTATAAAAGAGATGTCACCTGAGAGGACTATCATTACAGCGGGTGCCTCCCATGTAGGCGGGTCGGTCGCATTTTTTTTTTCTTTTTCGGTCCATCAGCAGAGCAAGAGAAGAAGAAGAAGACTACGTGGGACAGTTTTATTTTTTTATTTTTTAATAAAGGACTTGTCCCCTAGCCGTGTCACATCATTTTTACCATCTTCACACTTTTTTTGTGAAATGGTAGGGGTACATTTGTACCCTGTTACCATTTCACACAGGGGGTGGCCGGGATCTGGGGGTCCCCTTGTTAAAGGTGGCTTCCAGATTCTGATAAGTCCCCCGCCCACAGACCCCCACAACCACTGGGCAAGGGTTGTGGGGATGAGGCCCTTGTCCCCATCAACATGGGAACAAGGTGCTTTGGGGGCCTACCCCAAAGAACCCTCCCCATGTTGAGGGCATGTGCCCTAGTACAGTTCAGGAGGGGGGAGCTCTCTCATTCCCCCTCTTTTCCTGCGGCCTGCCAGGTTGCGTGCTCAGATAAGGGTCTGTTATGGATTTTTTGGGGGATCTCCACACCATTTTTTTTTTATTTTGGAGCAAGGTTCCCCTTAATATCCATACCAGACCTGAAGGGCCTGGTATGGAATTTGGGGGGACCCCCACGCAATTTTTTTTTAAATTTTATTTTGGGGTTCCCCTTAATATTCATACCAGACCCAAAGGGCCTGGTAATGGACTGTGGGGGAATCCCATGCCATTTTTTTCAATGACGTTTATGTGTATTGCTGGGACCGACAATTCATTATATCCACGAGCACTTTTAAATGACTTTTTTCCTTTAGAAATGTCATTTTGTGCAGGGACTGTTGTAAACACGGGAAACATGCGCCACTTTACAAGCATACTATAGACACCCTCCAGGTACAAAATTTAAAGGAATATTTCACTTTTATTGTTTCACTTTAAGCATTATTAAAATCACTGCTCCCGAAAAAACGTCCGTTTTTAAAACTTTTTTTTGCATTGATACATGTCCCCTGTGGCAGGATCCAGGTCCCCAAACAATTTTTATGACAATAACTTGCATATAAGCCTTTAAAATTATCACTTTTGATTTTTCATGTTCGTGTCTTTAACGTTGTTCACATGTTCACATGTTCAAACTAATTTTTTTCCTGTTCACATGTTCTGCTGTGAACCGAACCGGGGGGTGTTCTTCAGCTCATCCCTAGTGGGCACTAGGCAGGACCTAAGAAGAAATCCTGGTAATGGGGAGTCAGACAGCAATATAATCTTGACAGAGGTTCTAACTGTCTTCCTCTCTACCCAAAACACTCAAAAAAAAAAAAACATAGGCTAGAGTTTGACTTTAAAATATTTATTTATTTTGCTTGGCTAAGTTAGTGTGAGATAAATAAGGATGCAGATACCAAAAAGGAATCAAATATGTTAATTTACTTTAATGGCTCTTGATCAAATGAACAATAAAATTGTCTGCCACTATGCCTGCTTACAGATTCCAGCAAATTCCATAAAGTCATAGGTAACACCTCATATAGACAATGTTCTATTCTAAGAAACAATACATCACAAAGCACTGAATGCTTAAAAGAGAAGTGTGGACTTTTTTTGCATATTTATACTTACCTAGGTGGATGCAGCATTGGTCCGATGCTGCAACTGTCCCTCGCCAGCTCTAACACTAAGAACTGAGCAATCTAACATCGCAGATCACTCTACTCTGCCCCCCCCCCCCCCCCCCCCCCCGTGCTGGGCTGTGGAGGGGGTAGGAGTGGTTGGCTCAGTCTCTCAGTGGCATGCTGAGAGGCTGAGCCGGGTCCTGGTCCAGGCATGTGGGTGGATTCTGACTTCTGCTAAAAATGGGTTAAAGGAGTGCAGAACTAACTGCACTTTTGTGATCCACAGGAGAAGTACAGCCAAATTAGCTTTGGTTGTACTTCTCCTTTAAACACTATTTGCGGTTTTTACCTAGAAATGACTTCTAGAGCATAGAGACCAGTTACCAATAAATAGTGGCTGAATGGTCATGGAGGTGTAGAAGGACCAGGTCATATGATGTACACCCAAGGTACTTTAATAAGATTTTTAGGAAAGGAAAAAATTTTTTAAAGGGACAGTACAAAAAAAAAGCCCACTCCCCCAAAAAACTTCTTAAATGAAGAAAAATGTAAATCAAAATGTTCCTAATGAAACCAAAGGTTTCTGCGTTGCTGACCATACCTACTTGTTACAACTGACCTTTCTGAAAAATCACATGATAGGATACCACATTTATGTTACATTCTAGCATTATTAAATCACAAACATGGTAATTTGCTCTTATTTGGAACATCTTACTGATAGTTAACATTTGAAATATATATTACATGTATTCCTCATCTTAAACATTTTTTTATTATTTAAAACAATTTTCTCCATACCTTTTTTTAATTTTCCTTTTTGGCAATAGCAGCTGGGGAAGATTAATCATTACTAAGTCAATTACCCATGCACAGCCTCTTATGAGAAAGCCTAATTTAATCCACATAACATGTCCTTGTCATATTTCAATTAAACACGTTATCAGATTCTTAACGGCTCCTGATCCTGTTATGCTGTTCTTTAATTTTCACTAATGGGCTATTTAACACTAACAGATGTCATAATTATACAAATTATTGATTGCATTGTGCTTGTTAATTCAGGTATTTTTGGGTGACTTGTCATAGGAGATTAATTTAATTTAAATATGGTTCAGTGATGATACAAGTTACCATTTCATTCCAGAATCTCTAGTTCATATGTAAAAGGACAGTTTAAGTAGTGTTTGATACAGCAAAAAAATAAAATATTAAAATGTATGACATCTGGCATAGAGTTGAATGGTTTTTATTTATTTTGTTTTATAGAATATGAATATTTGTTGATTTTCCAATATTGCCATAAGCACTTCATTCTGGTATGGTTGTACAGTCTTGAGTCTTTGGGTCATATTACTGGCTGTTGAAGAAAGTCTGCTCACTATAAATAATGCATTCTTGTAACTATTTTTAGTTGTTTATGTGCACTCATTTTGCTATGGTTGTGGAATTATAAATACCTGCTTAGAGATGACTTAATTACTTTGAGAAAGTATTAAAATCTTGTACTTTTTTCTTTTCTTCCCCCATCATTAGTCAACTCACTTCCCTTTTTTTGATTCTATTTTCCTCTAGAAGCAGACCTACTCCATAATAGCACACATTAGGTTTCAGGCAGGCACATCTTTCTTATCTGAATACACAAGCATAGCTTTTAATGAGTCAGGTAAAATATTATGTTTAAAGGAACAGTGTTAGTTGAATAAAAAATTAGGCAGTTCTCTGCAACAGTATGTGTCTTCCTAATTCACTCTATGTACAGTATGTGACACAGCCTCCAAAATGTTCAGCTTTCAATGTTTTTAAGAGTCAGATGCCTTTGCCCCCCTTGCATGCAGTGGTTTCATCCTACACTCCCTACATCATTGCTGTGTTCTGTAATGATGTAGGTGTTAGAGGACTGAACCACGGTACATTCCGTGCACTTTCTGGGAGACACAGGCGCTTGAAACCCCCTGAATAATCAAATTCTTCAGATCATGGAGGAGCTTACAGTTTTTGAATGGGGCAAGGGTAGGTAGGCCACTGGAAGATAAATATAATACATTTTCTATTGCAATGGACTGCCATTAGGATTCTGTTGCATGATTGGCAGTGGTAGTTAAAACAAAAGGATATTTGATATTTAAGATTAGGGATGAGTTTAAGGTTTAATCCAAACAAAAGTTTGGACTGAACCTCAACTGTTTAAGTGTTTGGATGAGTGCCCAGACATTTACCCATTTACTTACCTGTATTACAGTACTAACAATATTATACATGACAGCTTCAAGCTGTCAATGGTTGTTAGGGATGCTAGTGGGTGCAACAATCACCAATGTTATCACAACAGTAAGCAATGACTGTATAAGAAATCACAGCTTAACTTTTTTTTAATTGGTTGAACTAGATGGGCTAGTGTCTTTCTTCAACTTAACTTACTATGTAACTATGTATATAACACCCCCATCCCCAGAGCAGTACAATGATACAATCTTGGTATGATGACACTTCACTGCTGTGGTGCCAGTATATGTAAACACAATTTTTTTTTTTACATACCTTCCCCAGAACAAGTGCAAAAAACAAATGCCCCCCACCCCAGAGCAGTACAATGTCACTATGGTGACATTGTACTGCTGTGGTAGTAATCATGCAAATGGCTAGCTGCTCTGATATCACTGTATGCCAGTGCAGCCAGCTACCGTCCGATCACTTCCACAGCAGTATAATGTCACCAGACCATTGCAGACCACAGTGTCACTAATCACTGCCTCACCAGTCACAGTGTCCATAATCACCCCTGCACCAGTCTCAGTGTCCCTGATCACCGGTGCACGAGTCACAGTTTTTGTGATCATTGCCACACCAGTCAATGTCCCTAATCATCCCCACACCAGTCAATGTCCCTTATAACCACCATAATAGTCATAGTGTCACCATAAGGACTTGTTCACATGTGCAATTCTCTTTTTTTTTTTTTCATGTAAATTTTTATTGAAAATTTTTCATTTTACAGTAAAATACATTACTAAGACAGCATGTGATATCAATAATACAATATAGAATGTACACTCTTATAGGTATGTATTGTAAATGACTCATAGTGAAAACGCGTAGCATAAATAAATATAATAGCAATGAAACAATTGCTGAATACAGCAAGTTTATACTCAGAGTGTATGTAATATAGTCAAGAACAGTAATAAGGGTGAGCAACCCAGTGTATTGATAGTAGAGGTAGGGTAAGAAAGAAGGGAAGGGGAGAGAGCACTATAGTACGTATTATATTGTCGGAGTTATGTTACCTGTGTGTATGCAGTTTTCTCATTATTTCTCTATTTTTTTGCATACCAACTCTTCCAAGGTTGCCAGAGTTTTTGTGATTTTGTCTGTGAGTTGTTTTTCCTTGAGTGTATGGTCTCATATGTACTGTGGACCAATGTGATCACCTCCATTAAGGATGGTGTGTTTGGTGATTTCCATGATCTGGTGATGAGCAATCTAGTGGCAAGAAGTATATGTGTGAGAACCGTTTTAAATGATGGTGGTATGTTCTCCGGTATCATATTGAGGATAGCTATTTGTGGTGTGAGAGATATGTTGCAATGTCCTATTTCTTGGATTAGAAGTTCTACGTCTGTCCACAGTTTGGTCAGCATTGGACACGACCACATAATGTGTATTAGAGTCCCTGTTGGGTTACAATTTCTCCAGCAGAGGGAGGAAGTGGTGGGTTGGAATTTAGCCAACCTTTGGGGTGTCAGGTACCATCTAAGTGTTATCTTGTTTGTTAATTCCCATAAAAAGGTACAGCATGTGGCTTTATATATTGATCTGAGTGCCTGTTGCCACTGTTGTTCAGAGAATTGTGTTTTAATGTCCGTTTCCCAATCTGTAAATGGTTTAGATTTGTAGAACACTAGTTTTTCTTGAAATGTATTGTAGATAATAGAAACTCCTTTTTTGTCTGTCTCTTGTGAGAAATAGAAGTTCCATATTTTGGTGGGTAGTGATCCCTTCATTTGTTTGTGAGCCTTGAGGCACATTTGAATGTGGTGATAGGTGAGATAGTCCAATGTTGGCGCATTATAGGTTGTTTGGATAGTATGGAAAGGTTTGTGTATTATTTCATTCCTGAGTTTCTCAGTAGTATGTGCTATCTGTGTTACCCAATTTGGTATGGTCAGATCTGGTGATAGAATCCGGAGAGTGTGTAGGGGTATCTGTATGTGTGAAGTGGGTAGTGATGCCCACTTGGTGTTAAGCAATATTTTCCAAGCTTTGACTGCAGCTCGCACAGTCGGAGAGTATAGGTGAAGATGGGAGATTATACTGGGAGTACTAAACAACCAATTTTTCAGGTTTGGCCCTGGAGTTGCATTGTTCTCAATGTTCCCCCATAATGTGGTTTGTTGATCATACATCCATTCCTTCAATTGAGATAAAACGGTGGCTAGATAGTAATCTTTAATGTCAGTGAGTCCCATTCCCCCTGTTGCCTTGTGTTTGATGAGCTTATTGTGACTGCTTCTTGGTTTTTTACCCTGCCAGATATAGTGCAGGATTATGGTTTGGAGGGATTGAAGATATGTATTGCTTAGAGGTATGGGTAGAGCTTGGAACGTGTATAATATTTTAGGGAGTACTAGCATTTTGAAGGCAGCTAATCTGCCTGACCACGAGAGCTCGTGTTTGGATAGTTTGGACGTTTTCTGTAATTAACATTTGTTTGGTTTCTACATAGTTGTTGTGAAAAAGATTTTTTACTGATTTTGTGAGTGTGATGCCGAGGTATGATATACCTTTTTCTGCCCATGGATAAGAATAGGTGTTGCGTAATAAATTACTAGATATTGCATCTAATCCTAGATCAAGAATGTAAGATTTACTTTCGTTGACTTTATAATATGAAATGGAGCTGAATCTGTGTAATACTTTTTGGATTGAAGCCAGGGAAGACACAGGGTTGGTAATCATCATAATTACGTCGTCGGCAAATAGACTAATTTTGTGTTCAATTTTTCCGATTTTGAATCCTTCAATGTATTTATTCATTCTGATATGTTCTGCCAGTGGTTCCATTAAAAGATTGAAAATTAGTGGTGATAAGGGGCATCCCTGGCGGGTACCATTGGTAATTGGAAAAGGTTTAGAAACCATTTCTTCTGTATAGACTTGGGCTGAGGGAAATGAGTATAGGGCCATGATCGCTGAGAGAATATAACCTTGGAAACCAAATTTATGAAGTGTTGCTTCCAAGTAGGCCCAGTGGACTCTATCAAACGCCTTCTCTGCATCCAGTGAAAGGAGCAGAGAAGGCGTTCTGTGACTTTCAGCATTGTGAATGATATTTATGAGTCTGCGTGTTGCATCATAAGTTTGTCTCCCTTTTGTAAACCCAGATTGGTCTGTATTTATTAGCGTGGGCATAATGTTTACTAATCTGGATGCTATTAGTTTTGCATATATCTTGGTGTCTATGTTTAGGAGCGAAATCGGTCTAAAGTTTTGGGGTACCGAGGGTTCTTTCCCTGGCTTCGGTAGCGTAATTATCAAAGCATTAAGCATTTCATTGGGGAGAGAGGAGGAGGAGGCAACGCCATTGCATATCAGTGTTAGATATGGTGCTAGGGTAGTGCGGAATTGCTTGTAATATTCTCCTGTGAGGCCATCTGGACCAGGTGATTTGTTGGGTGGTAGTGTAGAGGTAATATTTAGGATTTCTAGGGAAGTGAATGGTTTGTTAAGTTCTGTGAGATGTTGTTGAGATAGAGAAGAAAGATTAATTTCTTTTAGGAAGGAATCAATCTCTTCTTTAGATGGTTGGGCGGTATTGATATCATCTTTCAGGTTGTATAGGGATTGATAGTAGTGGCTAAATGCATCTGCAATGGTTTGAGGGTCCATGAGTTTTTGGTTTGTGGCGGGGTGAAAGAGATGAGGGATTTTAGATTTAATACGTTGACCTTTGATTTTAAGTGCTAATGTTTTCCCTGCTTTATTTCCTGTGGTGTAGTGATGAGCTTTATATCTTGTTTGGGTGTTGTTATAAGAGTCTAAGAGTATGTTTCTTAGTTCTTGTCTGAGAAGAGTCAGTTTGTCTTTTAATTTAGGATCAGGATTGGTCTGATTTTGTTCATCTAGTGTTTTAATAGTGGATGTGATATTGTCTAGGCGTTGTGATCTCCTCCTCTTTTCTCTAGCAGTTAGTTGGATGATAATTCCTCTAATGAATGCTTTGTGGGCATTCCAGAGGGTAATATCGTCGGATACTGATCCGGCGTTAATAAAATTCCTCAAGATGTTTACGAATGAAATCTGAGTGTTCAGGGGAGTGAATAATTGCTGAATTTGCTTTCCAAATCTTAGTGCGGGTATGATGAGGACCGTTTGCTACATCAATTGATACTGGTGCGTGGTCCGACCAAGTGATTGCTCCAATGAGGAGTTTGAAATTTTGGTCAGAGTCCATTTGTCCACGAGGAAATAGTCAATTCGGGTATAGGAGTTGTGTCTATGCGAGAAAAAAGAGTAATCCCATTCGGTGGTATGGTGGCAACTCCATATGTCGTAAAGATCATTGTTCCTTATGAAGGAACCCATGGGTGACGTCATTCTAGATTTACGGTATGACGTGTCAATTTCGTTGTCTGGTACTATATTGAAGTCACCACAAATGATGAGGCTGCCTTGACGAAATTTGATAATTTTCTTCATTAATTTATTTAGGAATCCGAGTTGTCTCGTGTTGGGAGTATATACGTTGACAATGGTATATCTGGTTTTGTCCAGGGTGCAGTCTAGGATAAGGTAGCGTCCTTCTTTGTCAGTTATGCTGTCGTGTAACGTGAAGTTGAGGGAGTTTTTGAATGCGATCATAACTCCGTTTCGTTTAGCGGGGCCTGATGCTTGGAAAGTGTGGGTAAATAGATGATTTGTGCATTTAGGTTCTGCTGATTTTTTAAAGTGTGTTTCCTGTAGACAGAGGACATCACAGTTGGATTCTTTGGCTGTGCGCCACATAGATGCTCTTTTAGCAGGGTGGTTAAGGTCCTTGACGTTGAGGGTCAGAAATTTAGGCATTCTGCTTGGTTTGTGGTAGTGTGTGATAAAAAAAAAAATAAAAATAAAATGGTGGTACTCACAATCAGGTGTATCCGATACGATGTTCAGTATTATTCAATATGTGAATGTTCCGGTGTCGTTGTAGTCAGGTGCTCTCAGGGGAGATGAAGAAAAGAAAAAAAGAAAGTTGAAATAAAAGAAAAGTTAATAGATTGCAGTATAATACAAACGGTCGGTTGTAGATCAATAACTGTGAACAGCCAATCACAACAAGGCTGCAATAAGAATTTGCAGGGTGAAAGTTTGTGGTACAATATGCAACAAGCAAGGCATCCGATCGGACTGGGTATTATATGGGGTTTAATGTGTTAACCGCCATGTAGGAACATGTTAAGATTTCCCAACTGGGGGGTTGTCAGGTGCGTTGCGGGCAGTTCCCTTTTGATTGGAGATGGTTGTTGCAGGTGACTCAGGGACAATTCCCCAGAGTTGAAGAAGTTTGATTCCTTCCTGAACCGTGGAGATGCTGTGTCTGACTCCATTTTTGGTAATCATAATTTTTGTGGGGAATCCCCATTGATATGGGATTTTATGGTTGTTAAGCGATTTTGTGATGGTATTCAGCTGTCTACGCAGCTGTCTGGTGTATTGTGAAAGGTCAGCAAACAGTTGTAGGTGACTATAGGGTGCCGGGAGTTTCCCTAGATGTCTGGTTTTGAACAAGAGTTGATCTTTGGCATGGAAAAAATGAACCCTCATGAGGACATCCCTGGGTACATCCGCGGAGAGGTGCGGAGGTTTGGGAATGCGATGTATGCGGTCAATAATGGTTTCCATAGGTGCCAGATCAGGTAGAACGGTAGAAATCAATTTTCTGGCATACGTATTTAAATCTTGTGGCATAATATTTTCTGGTATGCCTCTAATTTTTACGTTATTTCGGCAGGACCTGTCTTCAAGGTCCGCCATTTTGGCTTTCATCCATTGTTGCTCTTCATGTGTGTGGTCCTGCACCTCCACCAGATCGTTTACCGTTTCAGCCACATTACCCATACGGTTTTCAATCTGATGCACTTTCTGACCCACAAGCTGCATATGAGAGGAGAATTTTGTGAACATGGATGCTATGTCATTGTGAAGTGAATTCTGCAGAGTGATGAGCATCTCCTTCATTGTGGTGTCTAATACTGGCTGGTTAGTAGTGGGGAATGCTGCTATGGCAGATTGCTGTGCTGAGGTGAGGGAATATACAGGACTCACCTCCGTATTGGCATCCGTAGAATCCAGTCGCATCCTTGATTTTGCAGGACTATTACTGGCTGATGTTGAGGAATAAGGCGGATTGGAGTCAAAGGGATGATGTTGTGAAGAAATTTCTGCATCTTCGGCGTCAGGGAGGTCAGTATAGGCCAAGGCCTTGCCGTGTACAGGGCGCCATCTTGGATTTCTTGGATTTCTGTATCTGACGGCAGGGTGAAGAAGTCTGTCAGTTTCTTCGGCGGCCTGTATTCTTTTCTTTTGCGGGACTGATACGACATTGCTGTGTTCTTTAGCGATCGATCTGTGTCCTTTACTGCCACTGAGAGATGTCTGGATGGCGGTTATGCAGTTAGATGGTCCGATCGGTGCAGGAGCTGAGGAGTTAAGCGTCCATCTTGCTCGGCGGTAGCCACGCCCCCCTGTGTACAATTCTCTTTGAAGAACATGTTCACATCACTTTTCAAAGAGCATTTGACAGGCAGTGAGGAGGCATTGTATTACCTCCTCACTGCCTGCTTTAACCCCTTGAATGAGTTACGTGAGCCTCTGATCTCCAGACGACGCTTTTTGTGGAGAAATGCATTAGAAAGGGTCTTTCCCAAAGTCGGGCTGACCACTTGGACCTGCTGGCTGTTTGTAACACATGTTGTTTTATTCCTTGGAGATTGTATGTTTATTTTCACTGTTTAATTCAAATTAGGAATGAGCTTTATGTTTGGATCGAACATGAGTTCGACTCGAACATTGGCTGTTCGCCTGTTCGCCGAATAGCGAACAATTTGGGGTGTTCGTGGCAAATTTGGAAGCCGCGGAACACCCTTTAAAAGTCTATGGGAGAAATCAAAAGTGCTAATTTTAAAGGTTAATATGCATGGTATTGTCATAAAAAGTGTTTGGGGACCTGGGTCCTGCACCAGGGGACATGTATCAATGAAAAAAAAGTTTTAGAAACGGACGTTTTTTCGGGAGCAATGATTTTTGCATGGGGGTCCCCCAAATTCCATACCAGGCCCTTCAGGTCTGGTATGGATATTAAGGGGAACCCCACACCAAAATTTTAAAAAATGGCGTGGGGGTCCCCCCAAAATTCCATACCAGAATACCAGACCCTTATCTGAGCACGCAACCTGGCAGGCCACAGGAAAAGAGGGGTAGATGAGAGAGCGCCCCCCTTCCTGAACCGTACCATACCGTTACGTAACCGGGTGGCCCCGCCCCCTCTGATGCTACAGGAAAGCCATAGGGATGTCCCCGTGTGTCAGAGGGGGTGGGGTCACCCGGCGATGTCACCGCGTGGCCCCGCCCTCAGTTATAAAAGAGCTGTCACCTGAGAGGATGGTCATTATGGCGGGTGCCTCTCATGGAGGCAGGTTGGTCGCTTTTTTTTTTGGTCCATCGGCGGAGCATGAGAAGAAGAAGAAGACTTCGTGGGACAGTTTTATTTATTTATTTTTTAATAAAGGTCCCAAGCTGTGTCATGTCATTTTTACAATTTTCACACTTTTTTTGTGAAATGGTAGGGGTACCCCGTTACCATTTCACACAGGGGGGAGGCCGGGATCTGGGGGTCCCCTTGTTAAAAGGAGCTTCCAGATTCTGATAAGCTCCACTCCCGCAGACCCCCACATCCACAGGGCAAGGGTTGTGGGGATGAGGGCCTTGTCCCCATCAACATGGGGACAAGGTGCTTTGGGGGGCTACCCCAAAACACCCTCCCCATGTTAAGGGAATGTGGCCTGGTACGGTTCAGGAGGGGGGGCGCTCTCTCATCCTCCCTCTTTTCCTGCAGCCTGCCAGGTTGCGTGCTCAGATAAGGGTCTGGAATGGATTTTTAGGGGGACCCCCAAACCATTTTTTAAAAAATTTGGCACGGGGTTCCCCTTAATATTCATACCAGACATGAAGGGCCTGGCATAGAATTTGGGGGGACCCCATGCAATTTTTTTTTTAATTTTGGTTTGGGGTTCCCCTTAATATTCATACCAGACCCAAAGGGCCTGGTAATGGACTGTGGGGGAATCCCATGCCATTTTTTTTCAATGACTTTGACAATGTGTATTGCCGGGACCGACAATTCATTATAGCTGCGAGTACTTTTAAATGACTTTTTTCCTTTAGAAATGTCATTTTGCTGTTGGACTGTTCTAAACACGGGGAAACATGCGCCACTTTACAGGCATACTATAGACACCCCCCAGGTATGAAATTTAAAGGAATATTTCACTTTTATTGTTTCACTTTAAGCATTATTAAAATCACTGTTTTTTTTTTTTTAAAAACGTCAGTTTTTAAAACTTTTTTTTGCATTGATACATGTCCCCTGGGGCAGGACCCAGGTCCCCAAACACTTTTTATGACAATAACTTGCATATAAGCCTTTAAAATTAGCACTTTTGATTTTTCATGTTTGTGTCCCATAGACTTTAATTCCCTCGTACACACGGTCGGACTTTCTGACGGAAAATGTGTGATCGGAGCTGGTTGGAAATTCCGACCGTGTGTGGGCTCCATCGGACATTTTCCATCGGATTTTCCGACACACAAAGTTTGAGAGCAGGCTATAAAATTTTCCGACAACAAAATCCGATCACGTCAATTCCGACCGTGTGTGGCCAATTCCGACGCACAAAGTGCCACGCATGCTCAGAAGAAATTCCGAGATGGAACAGCTCAGTCTGGTAAAATTAGCGTTCCGAATGGATAGAGCACTTTCGTCAGGCTGCAATGTTTAAAATTGTTTAATACAGCGCACTCTGTTCTTCTTTATAATGCTAGAAGAATGAAGTATTTTTGCTGCTCATATTCACACAGAGTTCTCACAAACTTCTTTCTTTATTATTTATCGTGATTTCATCAATATATTTAGATTTGTCACATCGGAAAAAATATATATATATATATTTTTTTGGTTTGTATTGTTTTCAAGCCTGATCTTGTTGTTAATTTTTTATTTTTTTTATTTTAGATCCTGAATATTTTTGTGTGTGTTTTGTGTGTCAAGTTACCACAACACCATTATTATCTGGTATTATTTAATCTTTAACCTCAAGGAGTTGTTGATGTCTCTTGTTAATTTCACAATGTATTTTTGAAACGTACCTGCCTCCTCACAAACTGTCCTTTTTGAAGGAAAACACATAAAGGTGAGTATAATTGAAACAAAAAAACCTTTATTAAGGCCTCAGAACGAAACAAAGAGGGAGGCAGCGCTGGAGAAACAGCAGAAATTGGTGAAGCCTTTGGCCCCCAGAGCACATATTAATTATTTAATGGCAAAATTGGTGGCCTGAGGAGTCCATATCTAAGAGAGTGCAATCTGGTCCAGAAGTCCCAGAGATCATGAAAGCAGCAGATGACATTTGTGTCCCCAGGCTGTGGTCATACAAGAGCCTGCATCTTTTGTCAGACCAGACTGAACCCAGGGTCATCACTCTCTGGTCTTCCTTTCATGCTTACTTCCACGCTGTGTCTGTGGTGGTGGAGTTGTGGCAGGAGGAGGAGGAGGATGGTCCAACTCACTCAGGTGAGTATTGGGTGTGATTTCGCCCCTCACCTCCTTAGTTAAGACTTTATAAAGAAGGTGCTCACACAGGGGGCGTTGACCCTCCTGCATGGCCTGGAGTTTTGTGGCAGCCATGCAGGCAAAGGCTTCTTAGGGAGTAGGAGTGGCTCTGAGGGATGCAGAAGCCTCCTGAATCAGCCTTAGTGCTGAATCCTGCACGTGACTCCCCTTCCTGGGTCTTTTGTTTGGAAGGTGGAGGGGAGGAAAGTGCGATTCTGTCAGGCTCCTACTGGGCCCAGGCTTCTCCTGGCTGCCACTTAGCCCCGCCTCCTCCTGGCTACCACTAACCCCCGCCTCCTCCTGGCTGCCACATTCCACAGCCTCCTCCTGTGTGGCACATTCCACAGCCTCGTCCTGGCTGAGGTCTTCCTGTGTATGAAAAAGGGACATAGTTTTAGTTTTTTTATTCATCAATCACACACAATTTTCACCTCATGATTGTTGCAAATTGAATGTTAACAAATATAACAGATGATCATTCTGAGCCCAGCATTTTTCATTCTTGTCCCAATTATTTTTGCCCACTGCTGTCTATTGATAAGTAAAACACTTTATTAAATCAGTAATTAGTGATCAATAAAAACATCTAGTAAACATCATGTATTTATTGACCAGAAATCTGTACAAGAATGCTATACCTGGCTCCAGCTGGGCTCCTCCACTTCTTCCTGGCTGGAAGTACCAGGTTGGACATCGGAAGCCTCAGCTGGGGTGGAAGATAGGGTGGAAGGAAGAGTGGAAGGAAGGGTTGAGAGCAATTCCCTGACTCCAGTCTTGTCTGACAGAAATCGCAGTCTCTCATAGTACCACAGCCTGGGGACATAAACGTCATCTGCTGCAGCTCCGGATCTCTGGGAATCCTGGACCTTCTTGTGCTCCCTAAGATAAGTGCTCCTCAGGCCACCAATTTTGGCTTTTAAATAGGGGATGGTTGCTGTGGGGACCACCGGCTTCACCAACTCCAGCAGTTTCTCCAGCGCTGTCTGCCTCTTTTGTTTATGATTATAATGTGGATGTTTCACCTACCACAGACAGGGCAGCTCCCTGTACTTGTCTATGAACAGGGGGAGGAAGTTATGGTCATTGAAGCCATACATTTTATCTGCAAGACACAAGACAAGACAAACCCTAATGTCAGGCGAAACTCTCCTAATCTTGTTACAATATAGGCCTCAATCTAGAAGCAGTATAGGCCCAAGTTTAGATCTTACCTTCGTTATCACGATCGGTGCCTCCGATACTCCTTCCTCCACTCACAGATCGTACGTAGTACGCACGCGTGTTACGCTTTATATACACTGCGCATGCGTGAAACTCCGCCCGGCCCTTACGTTCTTTCTAGTCTATTCCCAGCCCCTTCTTGTTCGGCGCAGTGGGGGAAGAGCACATGGCGGAGACACAGCAAGTGCGTGCTAATTACAGCAACGAGGAGAAGAAGGAAAGCCCGGAGCCTGAAACGTCCCGATCCCGGAGGAGAAGATTTAAGGCATCAAATATGGCCTTTGGGGAGATGTTGGAGATGGTCGACATGCCGAAGAAGGCCGACTATGACGGGAAGTATGGACCTTACCCCAACCCCAATGTCAGAAAGGCCAAGATCATGGCGAAAGTGGTCAAGAGTCTGCACCGAAATTTTGGGGTACGACGATCCAAGGATCAGCTCAAGAAGCAGTGGTCGGACCTGAAAGTAAGGGAGCACGAGCAGTACAGAAGGATCAGGAGAGTGCTGCAAAAAAGTAAGTAGTTGTGCTGTGTTCCTATTCTTTATTTTTATTACGTTCGTGCTGCTCCATGTGCTTTTCTTAACCGTTGTACAGTTTAAAATGGCAACTTTCATGTTCATGGGCACATTATTCGTTCATATGAAACATTGTTCGTTCGGCCTAGAAAACACCATTTTTTTGGCCATATGCATTTGAATAGATTTTTTATGGCCTACTTCTCTTAAAATAATTTGGTTGTGTAGATGGGTTTGTAACTAGAATGAAATGCAAACTAGATTCGGGGTAAGGAGAGGACACTCAGCAGCAGTTTTCACATCTGGACGCTGGAGCACTAGTGTGGGACACCAGAACACCCTTTTTATTAGGGGGTCCCACACAGGTGCTCCAATGTATACTATAGGGGTGACTCCATCTGTGAAGCTTGTAAAAAACAGGTAAGTATTCAAGCTTGACAAAGGACAAAAAAAATTCTTAATCTTGGAACTCTGCCAAAATAGACAATTGTACCCCACTTCCAAGCAATGTTTCATATTCCTATTTCTGCCATCAAATATCTGTGTGCTAAGTATACCTATTTTTTTTTACATAGGGGATAAAGGACACCCTTCATCCGAGGAGACAACAGACCCCCCACCTCAGGAAGAAGTGGAGACCCACCAAACACAACAGGAGGAGGAAGGAGATGTGGTGGAAATTGTCACCACAGCAGGTGAGTGTCTGCGACCACAGGCTCGGGTAAGAGATGGATGCCGGCATATTTAAAATACATGGTGTGTTTTGTTTCTATCTTTTTAGGTGATTGTGATGTTGTGGATCCAGATCATTTCACCTCTGAAAGTGCACAGATCCTGATCGGGGAGATCATGGGGTGTAATAGGGACTTGGAAAACATCCAGAAAAACATCAATGATGTTCAAAAAAAATGACGAACATCATTGATGTTTTAAGGAGTTTAAAACCCCTCAAAATCCTTTCCCTTTTTTGTGCTTTTTGGGCTCTAAAAATTTCTAACATTTTTTGACATATTCTCGAAAAGCCACATTTTGAAGATGCATACAGTGTGTCAACATGTGCTATCTGCCATCACGGGAGATCAATGGACGCGTTTTGGGGGTGCAACCCCTTCCTCAATAACAAAGTAGATGGGAGGAAGGGGTTGCACCCCCAAAACACGTCCCTTGATCCCCCGTGATGGCAGCTAGCACATGTTGACATTCACCAATTTGTGTGCATCTTCAAAATTTGGCTTTTCCAGGGGTGACTTCACCCCATCTGAACGCAATATCAAACACAGTTTATAAATATTCATGTCTGATATTGCCTTCAATTTCTTGAAAAGTTGAACTTTGTAAGTTCAAGATTTGTGTCTTTCTTGTTGGTTTTAAACATACCTGTTTTATCTTAAATGGACATTTCTACTTTTAGTAATGTGACCACAAAAATTGTTATACAACAAACATGTTGGTTTGTTTTAAAAACCTTTTATAAATGCACATGTGATTGTGCTGGTATTAAAAAGATTGATACTCAAGAATGTGTGGATTATTGTTTGAACGCTCCAAAAATTTTGTTGTGCTCAAATTGGTGTTTTCTGTGACAATGGGGGTTATTTCCTAAGGGAAAATCCACTTTGCACTACAAGTGCAGTTTCAACTGCAGTTTTAATAGTATGACTCACTCTGAGTCATACTATTGAAACCCTTATAATAAAAATAGTATCATGTTGATGGTCTCGGCGACATATGAATTTTTATATGTAGACGTGGGGAAGAATGGCCGGATGTTGGGTGGGCAAAGATGGTGGAGTCTTTGCCCAGACCGAGTTCTACCGATGTCTCCAGAGTGGTGGCTTGGGATTGCCACCTGCGGAAGAGAATGTTGAAGGACTCCCATTTGTTTTTATCGTTGATGAAGCATTTGGTCTAGGTGATCACCTAATGAGGCCATTCCCCCAGAGTACCCTCACCCCGGAGAAGAGGGTTTTTAATTACTGGCTGGCCAGATCCAAAAGAGTCGTGGAGAATGCATTTGGGTTAATGGCCAGCCGGTTCCGCCTATTTCTTACGGCGATTAATATAGCGGAGTACAAACTGAACCACATAGTTCTAGCATGCTGCATACTTCACAACTTTTTAAAGAGAAATGCTCCTAATTATGTTGCCTCAGTTTGGCCTGAAGCCGGACTTTATGAAACTACACTGATGGCCCTGGAAGCTGGCTGCCCTGGCTTGCCCCCCCAAAGCACACGTGAAGTGCGGCAAAAATATGTGGATTATTTTACGGGTAGGGGGGCCATTGCTATGCCAGCAAATTTGTAAATATTTTCTATTCTATCTGATAAAATCTTAATTTTGATTTACTGCTTGTGTTTCTTTTAGCTGTCTCCTAGGTTCTCCTAGTGCACTTGTAGTGCCAAGTGGTTTTTCCATTATTAAATAACACCCATTGTCACTGTAAACACCAACTTAATACAAAAACTGGTATAGAGCATTGAAAGAAGAAGCCACACATTGTTGAGTATAAAACCTTTTACTCCATGCACATGCACATGTGCGTTATAAAACATTTTTGGGTAAAAAAACAACATCTTGGTTTTATAAAGTTTTACCTTGAAAATTTTTTTTGGTACATAAACAGGCATGTTTCAAAGCATAACATACACAACTCAGGAACTTACAAAGTTCAACATTGAAAAACTGAAGACAATATCAGACATTATAGTGTCAAAAATGTGTTGATCTTGCCTTCATCAGATGGGGTGATGTCACCCCTGTAAAAGCCAAATTTTGAATATGCACCCAAATTGGGAGTCAAACTGGGGATTTCCCTCCTGATCCCATGCCTAATGTCAACATGTGCTAGCTCCCATCATGGGGGATCAATGGACATGTTTTTAGGGTGCAACCACTTCATCTACTTGAGTGAGAGAAAGGGGTTGCACTCACAAATACATTGATATCCCCTGATGGTAGATAGCACATGTTGACACACTGTGTGCATCTTCAAAATTTGGCTTTTATAATGTGTAAAAAATTTAGAAAACTTGGTACAAAAAAAATATAAAATGGTGTCATTTTGTGGTTATTTAGATTCTTCCTAGTACATCAATCATGTTCTTAAGTTTTTGTTCAACCTCATTTGTTTTTTGCTTTATGATGTCTAAATCCCGACTACACCACATTATGTTCTGGATTAGTCTTTGTGCACTGTCACTGGTGAAATGAGGGGATTGTTCTTCCACAACATGCACATTGCCTAATAGAAAAAATACACACCATGTGTTATAAATATGCAGGCATACCTCTATTACCTGAATCTGTGGTGTCAGACACTGACCTGTTGTGGTAACAATTTCAACCACTTCTTCCACCTCTCCTTCCTCCACATCCTGAGGTTGTGGTGTCCTCTGTTCCCCTTCTTTCGGAGGTGGGGGGTTCCTGGTGTCCTGAGACATCCCGAGTCTTTTCTCCCCTATGAGAATGAAACAAAAGGTATACTTAGCACACAGATATTTGAGGCCAGAAATAGGAATATGAAACATTGCTTGGAAGTGTCGTACAGTTGTCTGTTTTGGCAGAGTTCCAAGCTGAAGACATGATTTTTTCCCCTTACCAAAGCTGGAATACTTACCTTTTTTGGACAAGTTTCACACATGGAGACACCCTAAGTATCCACTGGAGCACCTGTGTGGGACACCCTAAAAAGTTTGTTCTGGTGTCCAACACTAGTGCTCCTGAGTCCAGATGTGTAAACAGCTGCTGAGTTTCCTCTCCTTAAATTACACTGAATCACGTTTGCAATTCTTTCTAGTTTCAAACACATCTAGACAACAATGTCCTAGACTTCTTTTAATACAAATTAGCATGACCAAATGTAGTTAACCCTGTATCTGCCAAAAACATCGTATTTAGTTGGCAAATGAACAATATTTACTGCGACCGATTACTGTGCCCAAGCACATGAAAGTAGCCATTTAAAACTGTACAACAGCAAAAAAAAGCACATGGAGCAGCATGCAAGTAATAATAATAATAGGAACACACGACAAGTACTTACTTTTTAGAAGCACTTTCTTGATCCTTCTGTACTGATCCTGCTCCCTCAATTTCAGGTCTGACCAGCGTTTCCTCAATTTCTCCTTGTATCATCGTACCCCAAAATTCTTGTGCAGGCTCTTCACAACTTTAGACATGATCTGGGCCTTTCTCTCATTTGGGTTTAGGTACGGTCCATACTTCCCGTCATAGTCGGCCCTCTTCGAGATGTTCACCATCTCCACCATCTCTCCAAAGATCATATTTGAGGCCTTAAATCTCCCGTGGGACCGCAACGTTTCTGGCTCCAGGCTTTACTCCTCGTTACTGCTATTACACACCTGCTGTGTCTCCACCATGTTCCTCTCCCACTGAGATGAAAGAGATGGGGTGGGGAATGTTCTAGAAGGAACATCAGGGGCGGGCGGAGTTTCACACATGCGCAGTGTATATAAAGCTAACACGTGTGTGTCGTACATACGATCTGTGAGTGGAGGAAGTGCCGATCGTGAGAACGAAGGTAACATTTTAACTTGGGACATCAGTGGCCTATACTGATTCGAGATTGAGGCCTATATTGGGATAAGATTAGGAGAGTTTAGCCTGATATTAGTGTTTTTGTGTTGTGTTTTGTCTTGCAGCAAATATGAAACATTTCAAAGACCCGGAATTCATGGGCCAATTCATAGACAGATACAAGGATATGAGAAATTTGTGGGAGGTTAAAAACTGCTTATATAAAAAAAAACAGCTAGGAAGGCATCGCTGGAGAAACTGTTGCAATTTGTGAAGACGCAGACATCAAGTTTGTGGACAAGAAAATTGGTAGCTTGAGAAGCACGTATAGGAAATAGCTTAATAAGGTCCAGGCTTCCATGAAATCATGAGCAGCAGCAAAGGATGTGTATGTACCAGTCTTTTGGCATGGTCACCACTTCTGGGTAAGTATTGCTTTCCTCCACTTCCGACTCTTGTATATCAATCCCAGTGGGTGACAAGTTTTCCTCAGAATGTCCAAACAGTGGCACAAATTCCGGGGGTGTCAGGTCTAAGAGTCCCACTATCTCTACTTCTTGGTTGAGGTGAAACACCCGCTTCAGCTTCTGGTGTTTCAGATGACCATAGCCAACTTATTTCCATCTCTCTTCCCGCTTCTGGTGCTTCAGGCTGAGATCTAGTTACTGGTCGATGCACAGCAGTAGACGTAGAAGGTAGATCTTCTTCTAGATTTATTCTGACTGCTTCTGTGAGAGGTAGGAGGTGGTTCCTATGCCAGGTCTTTATAGGTCCAGTATTCCCTTCCGGCCTAATCTCATAAACTGGGATTCCTGGTAGTTGTCTGCATACCACATATGGCTGTGACCTCCAGAGATCAGCTAATTTGTGCTTGCCTGGGATGCCCAGATTTCTTAGTAGAACTCTTTCACCGGGTTGTAGGTCCTGAACCCGTATTTTTAAGTCAAAGTTCCTTTTGTTCTTATTTCCTCTGATGTCTGATGTGGCTTGGGCCTTCTCATAGACTATCTTCAAACTCCTCCTCAATCTATCCACATACCCTCGATGAGAGGTCTCTGAGGTGTGGTCCAAGGAAGTTCCAAAGGCTAAGTCTATCGGTAGCCTGGCCTCTCGCCCAAACATTAACTGGTAAGGTGAATATCCTGTAGTATCACTCCTGGTTCTATTGTAGGAATGCACCAACGCAGTGATATGTTTGCTCCAATGCGGTTTCTGTTCAGAGGTCAAGGTCCCCAGCATGTTGAGAAGCGTTCTGGTAAACCTCTCAGGTTGAGGGTCTCCTTGTGGGTGATAGGGAGTAGTTCTGGACTTCTGGATACCTAGTAGATCCAACAGTTTTTTAATTAAAGTACTTTCAAAATCCCTCCCTTGATCTGAATGGATCCATTGAGGTAAACCATAATGGACGAAGAACTTTTCCACCAGAATCTTTGCCACCGTGGCTGCTTGTTGATCTTTGGTGGGAAATGCTTGAGCATAACGGGTGAAGTGATCGGTGACTGCTAAAATGTTTCCTTGTCCACTCTAAACACAAGAAGTCTATGTAGACTAGATCCATTGGCCCTTGACTTTCTAAGTGACCCATTGGGGCAGCTCGCTGGGGTAAGGTCTTCCGCTGTATGCACCTGAGGCAGGAATGACAGTAGTTCTCCACTTCACTTCTCAAATAGGGCCAGTAGAACCTGTCCCTTACTAGCTATAGGGTCCTTTCTGATCCCAGATGGCCATGGTGATCATGCAAAGCGATCAGTACCTTTTCTCTGTGTTTCTTCGGCAGAAACAATTGCCACTTCTCTTCAGGATCTTCAGAGGGGCCCCTTCGGTAGACCACCCCTTGTTACAGCTGCAACCGATCCCACTCTTTGTGTAGTAGGCAAGCTTCTTTCTGAACGCTTTTTAGGAGTATATCCGGGCATTGACTCTCTAAAGCTTTCAATACCAGGCCACAGAGTGAATCCGCCTGTTGGTCCCTTCGGAGGTCTTTTCTAGTTAACTTGGGTAAACCCTCCTCTGTAAGTTGAGCAACATTACAGTAGCATTTAGGCACTCCTGCGGCTGACACTCCAACCTCTTCAGCTCTGGCTCCTCCTTTTCCTTGCTGTTCCGCCCCTTCACAGAGAGCTCTTACTCCTTCAGGGGTAAACTGAGTCTACTCTTCTGGGTGACCCTGAAAACAGTGAGGTCTTCTTGATAATGCATCCGCATCTCAGTTACCAGCTCCTGGTCTGTACTTCAGGCTGAAGGTGAATGCTGAGAGGGCAGCCAACCACCTATGGCTGGTGGCATCCAGCTTTGCGGTGGTGAGTGTAGGTGAGGGGGGGTTGTTGTCTGTCTTGACCACGAACTTCGCACCATACAGATAATCTTTCAGCTTGTCCACCACAGCCCACTTCAATGCCAGAAACTCAAGCTTGTAAGTGGGGTAGTTCCTTTCGGCAGGGATTAAACTTCAGCTCACATAGGCAATAGGCCTTAGATGCCCGTCATGTTCTTGGTAGAGCACCTGTCTCGGCTGGCATCCACATGGTTTGGTAGGGTCTGCATAAGCTAAAACCGGAGCAGTGGTAAGACTCCACTTTAGCTGTCTGAAGGTTTCTTCACATTGCTTCACATTTCTTCACATTGCTTCACATTGCATTTTCGGATACTTCGGAACTTTTTCCGACCGAAAAATAGAGAACCTGCTCTCAATCTTTTGCTGGCGGGAATTCTGCCAGCAAAAGTCCAATGGAGCATACACATGGTCGCATTTTCCGACCAAAAGCTCTCATCGGACTTTTTCTGGCAGAATTTCTGATCGTGTGTATGGGGCATTAGAGTCTGCAAAAGACTTGAGGCTGGGGCGGAGGTTCACCTTCCAGCAGGACAACGACCCTAAACATACAGCCAGAGATACAATTGAATGGTGTAGATCAAAGCATATTCATGTGTTAGAATACCTAAATACAATTGAAAATCGGTGTTAAGACTTGAAAATTGCTGTTCACAGATGCTCTCCATCCAAACTGACAGAGCTTAAACTATTTTGCAAAGAAGAATGGGTGAAAATGTCACTCTCTAGATGTGCAAAGCTGGTAGAGACATACCCAAAAAGACTTGCAACTGTATTTGCAGCGTAAGGTGGTTCTACAAAGTATTGACTCGGGGGATACAAATGCACCCCACACTTTTGAGATATTTATTTATAAACAATTTTGAAAACCCATTATCATTTTCCTTCCACTTGACAATTATCTGCCACTTTGCGTTGGTCCAACAAATAACACATACATTTACACGAAAAATTTCAAGGGGTATGAATACTTTTTCAAGACAATGTACTTTGCAAATGAATTACTTGCGGCATCTACTTTACCTCACTGGTAAATACACAAAATTAAAGGTCAGGTATGAAACCAGTGTATCAGAAAATTAGATGCTTGCTCTTCTTTGTAAGACAAACTTTTTCCTGAATAACTTAAAAGGCTTGTAAACCCTTGCCGTTTTTCAACTTAATGCATTCTATGCATTAAGGTGAAAAACCTCCTGTGCTGCAGCAGTGCCCCCGAGCCCCCCTTACCTGAGCCCCGTAATTCCCAGGACGGGAACGAACACACCAGCTCTGGCCTGACTGGATAGATTGATAGCAGCGCAGCCATTGGCTCCCACTGCTGTCAATCAAATCCAATGACGCAGGCGCCGGGGGTGGAGCCGAGTCCTGCTGTCTCTGTCTACGGACGCAGCAACAGGACACAGGAGTGCGCCGGCATGGGTGTTCCATCGGAGAGCCCTTCTCCGGTGGGACACTCGAGAAGAGGAGGAGCCAGGAGCGCCACGGAGGGACCCCAGAAGAGGAGGATCAAGGCTACTCTGTGTATAACCAACTGCACAGCAGAGGTAAATATGACATGTTTGTTTTTTTTTTAAGAAAAAAACAGAACCTTTACAACACATTTAAGGAATTATTACAAAAAGATGTGATTGAAAAAATAAATGCATCTACAGTATGTGGGCATCTCCTATTGTGGTGATTAGGGATGAGCCAAACACCCCCCTGTTCGGTTCGCACCAGAACATGCGAACAGGCAAAAAATTTGTTCGAGGGGGCGTGGCTTGCGAGCGCACTGAATGGCAGCATAATTCCGGAGCTCCGGTACTGAGCTGAGAAATAGCGGCACAAATCATCCCATCGGGTCCCGTTTTCTACACCCGCAGTAGCAGAATACCTCAGAGAAGAGTCTGGTGCCATGTCCAGAAAACGAAAAGACCAGAGGAAGCCTCAGCGCCTGACGGACTTCTATGAAATAAAACAACATGACGGTAGGCAAGATGGCGCTTGGTCATCATCCACCCCAGCAAACAAATCCACTACCATCCTCCCTATGGCGAGCAGGCACAACCACAATACAAGCACCCATAAAAGCCCACAGCAATACTTTCCCTCTCCACCCTCAGGCAGCCCAGCCAAGGCAAAACCCAGGATGAATGGTGGGGGATTCACTGACACAGCTAGTCCCGAGAGTGATTCAGGGGATGACACACGTGAATTACCTGACTCCATAGAAACTTTTCCTACCTCACACCAGCCTGTGATCGATACTGTCTTAAAAGACATGCTATTATCCCTAAGAAGCTCACTGCAATCTGACTTAATGAAATGCATGCATAAGTTTAACAACAACCTGCAGGCTGTTGAGTCCAGGGTTGAGCACATAGAGCAAAAAATGGGGGAATATGCTACCACTATCAACGATCTGGTAGATTCACATGAGGAAAGAGAGGGAGATACTGAATGGCTGAAGGAGAAAATCGCAGACATCGAAGACAGAAACAGGAGAAATAATTTAAAGATAAGAGGGATTCCTGAAACTGTACAGCAAGCTGACCTGCGTACCTATGTCTCCTCTTTATTTAAATCTCTCCTTCCTGATCTCTCCGACCTGGAGATTACGATTGACAGAATTCACCGCCTTCCAAAACCCTCTTACTTATCAGAACATATCCCCAGAGATGTAATCCTGCGATTACATTTTTATCAATCTAAGGAACAACTAATGCTGATCATGCGCAAGAAGGAACACATTCCTGCTCAATACCAGCTTTACAGGCATACTATAGACACCCCCAGGTACGAAATTAAAAGGAATATTACACTTTTATTGTTTCACTTTAAGCATTATTAAAATCACTGCTCCAGAAAAAACGGCCATTTTGAAAACTTCTTTTTGCATTGATACATGTCCCCTGGGGCGGGACCCAGGTCCCCAAACACTTTTTATGACAATACTATGCATATAAGCCTTTAAAATGAGCACTTTTGATTTCTCCCATAGACTTTTAAAGGGTGTTCCACGGCTTTAGAATCTGCCGCGAACACCCCAAATTGTTCGCTGTTGGGCGAACTGACGAACAACAAATGTTAGAGTCGAACATGAGTTCGACTCGAACTCGAAGCTCATCCCTAGTGGTGATGATGGAACACGGGGTATTGTACAGTGGGAAGAACAAGTATTTGATACACTGCCAATTTTGCAGGTTTTCCTACAAAGCATGTAGAGGTCTGTAATTTTTATCATAGGTACTGTTCAACTGTGAGAGACGGAATCTAAAACAAAAATCCAGAAAATCATAATGTATGATTTTAAAGTAATTCATTTGCATATTATTGCATGACATAAGTATTTGATACATCAGAAAAGCAGAACTTAATATTTGGTACAGAAACCTTTGTTTGCAATTACAGAGATCATACTATTCCTGTAGATTCTGACCAGGTTTGCACACACTGCAGCAGGGATTTTGGCCCACTCCTCCATACAGACCTTCTCCAGATCCTTCAGGTTTCGGGGCTGTCGCTGGGCAATACGGACTTTCAGCTCCCTCCAAAGATTTTCTATTGGGTTCAGGCCTTGAGACTGGCTAGGCCACTCCAGGACCCTGAGATGCTTCTTACGGAGCCACTCCTTAGTTGCCCTGGCTGTGTGTTTTGAGTCGTTGTCATGCTGGAAGACCCAGCCACGACCCATCTTCAATGTTCTTACTGAGGGAAGGAGGTTGTTGGCCAAGATCTCACGAGACATGGCCCCATCCATCCTCCCCTCAATATGGTGCAGTCATCCTGTCCCCTTTACAGAAAAGCATCCCCAAAGAATAATGTTTCCACCTCCATGCTTTACGGTTGGGATGGTGTTCTTGGGGTTGTACTCATCCTTCTTCTTCCTCCAAACATGGCAAGTGGAGTTTAGACCAAAAAGCTCTATTTTTGTCCCATCAGACCACATGACCGTCTCCCATTCCTCATCCAGATTCCAGATGGTCATTTGCAAACTTCAGACGGGCCTGGACATGCACTGGCTGGAGCAGGGGGACCTTGTGTGAGCTGTAGGATTTTCATCCATGACGGTGTAGTGTGTTACTAATGGTTTTCTTTGAGACTGTGGTCCCAGCTCTCTTCAGGTCATTGACCAGGTCCTGCGGTGTAGTTCTGGGCTGACCTTCCTCATGATCATTGATGCCCTACAAAGTGAGATCTAGCATGGAGCTCCAGACTGAGGGAGATTGACCGTCATCTTGAACTTCTTCCATTTTCTAATAATTGAGCCAACAGTTGTTGCCTTCTCACCAAGCTGCTTGCCTATTGTCCTGTAGCCCATCCCAGCCTTGCGCAGGTCAACAATTTTATCCCTGATGTTCTTACACAGCTCTCTGGTCTTGGCCACTATGGAGAGGTTGGAGTCTGTTTGATTGAGTGTGTGGACAGGTGCCTTTTATACAGGTAATGAATTCAAACAGGTGCAGTTAATACAGGTAATGAGTGAAGAACAGGAGGGCTTCTTAACCACTTCAGCCCCGGACCATTTGGCTGGCCAAAGACCAGAGGACTTTTTACAATTTGGCACTGCACTGCTTTAACTGGTAATTGCACAGCCATGCAATGTTGTACCCAAACTAAAATTTGCGTCCTTTTCTTCCCACAAATAGAGCTTTCTTTTGATCGTATTTGATTGCCTCTGCAATTTTTATTTTTTGCAATATAAACGGAAAAAGACCGAAAATTTTGAAAAAAAAAATGATATTTTCTACTTTTTGTTATAAGAAAAATCCAACAAACTCAATTTTAGTCATACATTTAGGCCAAAATGTATTCAGCCACATGTCTTTGGTAAAAAAAATGTCAATAAGCATATAATTATTGGTTTGTGCAAAAGTTATAGCATCTACAAACTAGGGTACATTTTCTGGAATTTACACAGTTTTAAGTTTATGACCGCCTATCTCATTTCTTGAGGTGCTAAAATGGCAGGGCAGTAACCCCCCCAATTACCCCATTTTGGAAAGTAGACACCCTAAGCTATTTGATGAGAGGCATGTTGAGTCCATGAAATATTTTATATTTTGCCACAAGTTGCGGGAAAATGACAAACTTTTTTTTTTTTTTTTGCACAAAGTTGTCACTAAATGATATATTACTCACACATGCCATGAGCATATGTGGAATTACACCCCAAAATAAATTCTGCTGCTTCTCCTGAGTATGGGTAAAACACATGTGTGGGACTTTTTGGTAGCCTAGCCATGTATGGGGCCCCGAAAACCAGGCACCACCTTCAGGATATCTAAGGGCGTACATTTTTGATTTCACTCCTCACTAACTATCACAGTTTCGAAGGCCATAAAATGCCAAGATAGCACAAACCCCCCAAATGACCCTATTTTTAAAAGTAGACACCTCGAGCTATTTGCTGAGAGTCATGGTGGGTATTTTGCAGCTCTCATTTGTTTTTGAAAATGAAGAAAGAAAAGAAAAATGTTTTTTTTTTTCAAATTTCAAATTTCAAAACTTTGTGACAAAAAGTGAAATCTGCAAAATACTCACCATACCTCTCAGCAAATAGCGTGGGGTGTCTACTTTCCAAAATGGGGTCATTTGGGGGGGTTTGTGCCATTTGGGCATTCCATGGCCTCCAAAACTGTGATAGGCAGTGAGGAGTGAAATCAAAAATTTACACCCTTAGAAAGCCTGAAGGCGGTAATTGGTTTTTGGGGTCCAGTACACGGCTAGGTTCCCAAAAAGTCTCACATATGTGGTATCCCCGTACTCAGGAGAAGCAACAGAATGTATTTGGGGTGTAATTTCACATATGCCCATGGCATGTTTGAGCAATATATCATTTAGTGACAACTTTGTGCAAAAAAAAAAAAAAATCTGTCTTTTTTCCACAACTTGTGTCAAAATATAAAATATTCCATGGACTCGACATGCCTCTCAGAAAATAGCTTGGGCTGTCTACTTTCCAAAATGGGGTCATTTGGGAGGGTTTTAAACTGTCCTGGCATTTTATGCACAACATTTAGAAGCTTATGTCACACTTCAACCACTCTTCTAACCACTTGAAGACAAAGCCCTTTCTGACACTCTTTGTTTACATGAAAAAATTACTTTGAACCCCCAAACATTATATATTTTTTTAAAGCAAAGGACCTACAGATTAAAATGGTGGGTTTTTATTTATTTTTTTTCACACAGTATTTGCGCAGTGATTTTTTTAATGGAAGACGGTGGGGGGGGACATTCCCTCCCACTGCTTGTAAAAGCAGTCTAGAGGCTAATTAGCCAATAGGATTGCTTTTACATGAAAACCAACCGCTGGCTGAAAAGAATGATACCAAGATGATACCTAAACCCTAAATCCTATACCTAAAGGCATCTTTCTGGTATAACCACTCAAAGTCCAGCAATATACCAGTACGTTGCTGGTCCTTGTTGGGCATACATTGTAATCTTTTTTTCATGCAGCCTATGGGCTGCATGAAAAAAAGGGATTGATCGATGGCTATGCCCACCGTTAGAATACCTCCGTTCATCCACCCACTTCTAATGATGGGCATACATGCACCGTTTTGTTTTTAACTGTGGTGGTGAAATCACCTCCTACAGCACTGGAGTCATGGCTTTATGTATTGTGGGAGCAAACGCTGTTGCTGTCAAGATAAATAAATCTGCGCTGCAGCTGAATGGTGTACCTGCTAAGCAAATGATGGTTAACAATAAAACAAAGTAACATTACAGTATAACAGTAATAGGGCGTACACACGGTCGGACTTTGTTCGGACATTCCGACAACAAAATCCATGGATTTTTTCCGACGGATGTTGGCTCAAACTTGTCTTGCATACACACGGTCACACAAAGTTGTCGGAAAATCCGATCATTCTGAACGCGGTGACGTAAAACACGTACGTCGGGACTATAAACGGGGCAGTGGCCAATAGCTTTCATCTCTTTATTTATTCTGAGCATGCGTGGCACTTTGTCCGTCGGATTTGTGTACACACGATCGGAATTTCCGACAACGGATTTTGTTGTCGGAAAATTTTATCTCCTGCTCTCCAACTTTGTGTGTCGGAAAATCCGATGGAAAATGTCCGATGGAGCCCACACACGGTCGGAATTTCCGACAACACGCTCCGATCTGACATTTTCCATCGGAAAATCCGACCGTGTGTACGGGGCATAAGTCTTACCAAACCTGCAAAGCAAATACAAAAAAAAATAGTAAAAAATAAAACATTTTTTAACGCAACCTGTGCCTAAAATATATATATGCCGAAGCATGGGGGCATCCACCCGCAAAAGTTAGGAGCAAATCACTCCTCTGCCCCTGCTGTATATGCTGAAGTATGTAACAGTGGTGGTGAAATCACCGCTGGAGTCAAGGCTTTATGTATCGTGGGAGCAAACGCTGTTGCTGTCAAGATGAATAAATCCGCGCTGCAGCTGAATGGCGTACCTGAAAACAAAAAAACGGTTAACAAGAAAACACAGTAAACAGTAAAGTATAAAAAAATTACATACCTGAAAAGCAAACAGGATAAAACATAATAATAATAAAACATTGCAGAATAGAATACAGTAAAAAAGAGCGGAACAATAGAGAGAATAGAGAGAGAGAACAATAAAACGACAACTATTTTTGTTTTTTTTATTTTATATTTTTTTTGTTTTTTTTATTTTTTACACTTTTTTTTGTAACTAACTTTTGTAACTGTAACCGGTTCCAGATTCGGGTCTCTCAAAATGCGATGGCATCTTGGGAGACCCTGTGAAAGTGTGCCTAGTCTGTGAATTGCTGTACCCTACGCTAAAACTCCACTAGTGTATGGTAGCGTTCAAAACATTCACCAATGCAACGACCAGGATTGTCAGGACAGCGGGGACAATAATAGTGGGTGTCACGCCTATATCTGCGGTTTCTGCAGACACAACAGTTTCTTTGGAGGGCTCGTTGGGTAGGGGTATGCGGGAGGACATAAGGAAAATGCCTCTCATGCAGCTGGCTTACTGCATTTGGTTGGGGATGGTGAGGTGGAGAACTGTCTGGAAACAGAAGGGCTCTGATGATCTCTTCCTGGAATTTAAGGAAGGGTCCAATCCGTCCTGAAGCTCTGTATAGCACATGAGCATTCAGCAAAGCCAATTGAAATAAATAAACAGACACTTTTTTTATACCAGCATCTGGCCTTACGAGCAACTAGGTACGGCACCATCAACTGGTCATTGAGATCCACCCCTCCCATATTTTGGTTATATTCGTGGACACAGGGAGGTTTCTCCACAACACCAGTCGCCATAGTAATTTGGACCGTTATGTCTGCATGGAGGGAGGTAAGAACGAAAACATTCTTATGATCCCTCCACTTCATAACGAGCGAGTTATTACACTTCAAGCAGGCTCTCTCCCTCAGCCTAAGACAGGAATCAACAAGCCGCTGGGGAAAGCCCAGGCGATTAGATCGCACGGTGCCACATGCTCCAATCTGGTGATCAAAAAGGTGACTAAAAAGTGGCACGCTCGTGTAATAATTGTCCACATACAAATGGTACCCCTTTCCGGATAAGGGTGACACCAAGTCCCACATAATCTTGCCAGCGCTTCCTATGTAGTTAGGGCAGTTTGTCTGCTCTACGTGGCTATCTCTTCCCTCATAAACCATAAAACTACATGTATAGCCTGTGGCCCTGTCACAGAGCTTATACATCTTGACCACGTATCTGGCACGCTTGCTGGGAAGGTACTGTTTGAATGACAAGTGGCCAGAAAACTTAATCAGGGACTCATCAATGCAGACAACTTGATGGGGAGTAAACAAGTCTGCAAAACGTTGGTTGAAGTGGTTTACGAGGGGCCGAATTTTGTAGAGCTGATCGTATCCAGGGTCTCCACGAGGATGACAGAGTTCATTGTTGTTGAAGTGCATGAACTGCAAAATCTACTCGTATTGTGCCCTGGCCATGGAAGCAGAGAACACGGGCATATGGTACATTGGGTCAGTGGACCAATATGACTGCAACTTACTCATTTTAACTATGCCCATGTTGAGGGATAGGCCCAGAAAGGTCTTAAATTCGGAGACCGTAATTGGTCTCCAATCTCTGGCAAGGGAGGACTGGGGAATAGTGGTGATGTGTTGACCAGCGTACAAATTGCTTTGGTCCACAATAGATCTATAGAGATCTTCGGTGAAAAACAGTGAATAGAAATCAAGTGACGTAAAATCAACTGTTTCCACCTGAATGCCGGGTTGGCCAGTGAATGGGGGAAGTACAGATGCTGCAGAAGTGGTGGGCTCCCAATTCAGATTGGCGAATTCTGCAGGAAGGACACTATGGGCACGACGGGCCTGTTTTTGTCTTCTTGGTGGCAGCGGGACACTACTTGTGCTTGCCACCTCACCAGCTTGTACTGCACTTATGGGACTCGCCACGTCACCACGTGTTACTGCAGTACTGGATGTACGACCAGGGTGTACTAGGCCGCTGGTGCTTGCCAGTTCATCAGAAGAAATAGCGGTGCTAGTACATCTCTGCTCCATACGAGAGCCCTGCAGTTCTTGCACCTCAACAGCAGAAGAAGAAGATTGATGTCTGGTACGCCTGACCTTGGCAGGGACCACAACTCAGTCATCAGAGCTATCTGTCTTGGAGCTGCTGCTGTCTACAGGTTCGTATTCTAAACCTGAATCTGACAGATGAGTGACTTCCTCTTCACTATCTGTCATGCTCAGAAACGTGTAGGCCTCTTCACTAGTTTACCATTATTAGGTAGTATATGGGGGTACCCGACGCTATAAAACCTAAAACCGGCAAACCTAAATACTTACCTCCCTAACTAGCATCATCTGTGACACTAAAACAGCGATCAGAAAAACGATTGTTTAGTGACACTGGCGACGGGGGGGTGATCACAGGGTTAAACCTTTATTAGGGGGGGGTTAGGGGGGTACCCTAGACCCAAAGGAGCCTACCACTAACTGCCCTACCACTTATAACTGTCACAAAATGACACCAATACAATAATCAGTAAAAAAAAAACAGCTATTGGTGTCACTGTGACAGGGGGTGCAGGGGGGTGATTGGGGGGTGACTGGGGGGTGAAAAGTGTGCCTGCATGTTCTACTGTAAGTGTAGTGTTGGTGCAAACTTACTTGATGTCTTCTCTCCTCAGAAGCCGTAACGAAAAGGCTTCACGAGGAGAGATAACATCACTTCCTCTGTTTCTGTTTACATTACAGTGGCAGAGGAAGGTTTTCATTCGTCAGGAGCGATCGCGAGCGGGGTAGCCATGAATAGATTGCCTCCCCCTCAACATGGATCACTCCTGTAATGAAGCCGACCGCCGCAGGCACTGGGGGGAGTCCGATCGGATATATATATATATATATATACAGTGGGGACAGAAAGTATTCAGACCCCCTTAAATTTTCCACTCTTTGTTATATTGCAGCCATTTTCTAAAATCATTTAAGTTCATTTTTTCCCTCATTAATGTACAGAAAAACACATATTGACAGAAAAACACAGAATTGTTGACATTTTTGCAGATTTATTAAAAAAGAAAAACTGAAATATCACATGGTCCTAAGTATTCAGACGCTTTGCTCAGTATTTAGTAGAAGCACCCTTTTGATCTAATACAGCCATGAGTCTTTTTGGGAAAGATGCAACAAGTTTTTCACTCCTGGATTTGGGGATCCTCTGCCATTCCTCCTTGCAGATCCTCTCCAGTTCTGTCAGGTTGGATGGTAAACGTTGGTGGACAGCCATTTTTCAGTCTCTCCAGAGTTGCTCAATTGGGTTTAAGTCAGGGCTCTGGCTGGGCCAGTCAAGAACAGTCATGGAGTGGTTGTGAAGCCACTCCTTCATTATTTTAGCTGTGTGCTTAGGGTCATTGTCTTGTTGGAAGGTAAACCTTCGGCCAAGTCTGAGGTCAGGAGCACTCTGGAGAAGGTTTTCATCCAGGATATCCCTGTACTTGGCCGCATTCATCTTTCCCTCGATTGCAACCAGTCGTCCTGTCCCTGAAGCTGAAAAACATCCCCACAGCATGATGCTGCTACCACCATGCTTCACTGTTGGGACTGTATTGGACAGGTGATGAGCAGTGCCTGGTTTTCTCCACACATATCACTTAGAATTAAGGCCAAAAAGTTCTAGCTTGGTCTCATCAGACCAGAGAATCTTATTTCTCACCATCTTGGAGTCCTTCAGGTGTTTTTTAGCAAACTCCATGCGGGCTTTCATGTGTCTTGCACTGAGGAGAAGCTTCCGTCGGGCCACTCTGCCATAAAGCCCCGACTGGTGGAGGGCTGCAGTGATGGTTGACTTTCTACAACTTTCTCCCATCTCCCGACTGCATCTCTGGAGCTCAGCCACAGTGATCTTTGGGTTCTTCTTTACCTCTCTCACCAAGGCTCTTCTCCCCCGATAGCTCAGTTTGGCCGGACGGCCAGCACTAGGAAGGGTTCCATTTAAGGATTATGGAGGGCACTGTGCTCTTAGGAACCTTAAGTGCAGCAGAATTTTTTTGTAACCTTGGCCACATCTGTGTCTTGCCACAATTCTGTCTCTGAGCTCTTCAGGCAGTTCCTTTGACCTCATGATTCTCATTTGCTCTGACATGCACTGTGAGCTGTAAGGTCTTATATAGACAGGTGTGTGGCTTTCCTAATCAAGTCCAATCAGTATTATCAAACACAGCTGGACTCAAATGAAGGTGTAGAACCGTCTCAAGGATGATCAGAAGAAATGGACAGTACCTGAGTTAAATATAGGAGTGTCACAGCAAAGGGTCTGAATACTTAGGACCATGTGATATTTCAGGTTTTTCTTTTTTAATAAATCTACAAAAATGTCAACAATCCTGCGTTTTTCTGTCAATATGGGGTGCTGCGTGTACATTAATGAGGAAAGAAATGAACTTAAATGATTTTAGCAAATGGCTGCACCACTATAACAAAGAGTGAAAAATTTAAGGGGGTCTGAATACTTTCAGTCCCCACTGTGTATATATATATATATATATATATATATATATATATATTGTATGTATTGACCTTTATGAAATACAGCTGTTGAGATTGATTGTCACCTCTTGCCATTATTAAATGGTATAATGCACACTGTTTATTTACTTGCATGTGCATTTTGTTTCATTCTGTTAAGAAAAAAATAAACTTGTTCATCCAGGTACAGATTAAATACTATGAAAGTGTCTAAACATGTGTAAATGCATGTAAAAACACACAAATGCATAACTAGGAGGGAAAATCTATATGGAACACCCAAATGAATGTAAACTGATTTATGTGTAAATGAATGTAAACATATGTACATTTTGCATATAAATGCATATAAATGCAATACAAACATTATACTTCTCAGATCAATTTCTTCTGCCGTTAATTAAACAAACACCAGAGGCCTATGTGAATAAGTAAACTCAACTGTCATTTATGGTGTGTGTTATATCACAAGAGGACTATTGCCAGATTCCTAAACAGTGAAAGTTGTGATACAAGATCCTACTCCTACTCTGACTTTCAGACTTTACGTGCTTTCTTTGGTCTTACTTCATGGTATTCCAAATTTATTCCCAATTCTGCCTCAGTTATAGATCCACTGAGAATATTACTAAGTGAAAATGCAAGCATAGTGCAGTCACAGGCCTCCCAGCATTTCTTTAAAGTGGTAGTAAAGTCAGCTTTGTTATATATACCCATGCGTAAGCTTATAATAGGGTTTGCCTGTAGGTATAGTAAATATACTCTAAATGTACACCGTTTAGGAGATATTTTCTTTAGTAACAGCTGGTGATGTCACCAGCGCATGTGCACTGCACTCTTAGTGGACAACATGCTGTTCAATAAGAGAGCTGTGCCGCGGCTTTGACTTCCGCACGCATGCACGAGAGTGACGTCATTGTGGCTCAGCCAATCAAACGGCTGGAGCCCACAAACCCGGGAGGAAGCCTGGCTGAAGATGGAAGCCCTGTCAGCAATTTTAAGGTAAGTACTTAATAATGTGCTAGCATACAATGCATACTAGCACATTATGCTCTTAACTTGCAGGGAGAAGATTTTTTTTTCTTTTGAGGTTTACTACCGCTTTAAAACAGTTGAGCAGTCCATTGCAAGCAGTCAAGCAGTAGAATTATTTGATCCTTCTCTACCTCATTATGTTTCTACAGATGTTTCAGACTGTGGCCTTGGTGCGGTCCTTACACAATGCCATGTGGGCCAGATAAAGAAAATTATTGCTCTTGCAACCAGAACCCTAACAAAAACAGAAGAAAAGGATTCTCGCCACAGTTCTCAGCAAGGAAGCTAACCCAAAGAAACTAGTGCCTCACAACCAACCACAATTAGTTTCATCTGAGTTTGAATCCTCGCTGAAAAAGAGAAATACTGTGCAAAGGAAATTTTTAGTTTATGACTCCTAAGGAAATGGAGAGATTGAGATTCAACAGAAGCTTTGAAGAAGCTCTTCAGAATGTACATTTTACCAGAAAATATTGGAAGTTATTATTACAGAATTTATATATGTCTTAGGTAGGGATGAGCTGAACACCCCCCTGTTCGGTTCACACCAGAACTTACGAACAGGCAAAAAATTTGTTCGAACACGCGAACACCGTTAAAGTCTATGGGACACGAACATGAATAATCAAAAGTGCTAATTTTAAAGGCTTATATGCAAGTTATTGTCATAAAAAGTGTTTGGGGACCTGGGTCCTGCCCCAAGGGTCATGGATCAATGCAAAAAAAAGTTTTAAAAACGGCCGTGTTTTCAGGAGCAATGATTTTAATAATGCTTAAAGTGAAACAATAAAAGTGTAATATTCCTTTAAATTTCGTACCTGGGGGGTGTCTATAGTATGCCTGTAAAGGTAGTATCCCGTGTTTAGAACAGTCTGACAGCAAAATGACATTTCAAAGGAAAAAAAGCCATTTAAAACTACTACGGCTATTAATGAGTTGCCGGTCCAACAATACACATAAAAGTTAATTGATAAAAACAGCATGGGAATTCCCCACAGGGGAACCCTGAACCAAAATAAAAAAAAATGATGTGGGGGGGTCCCCCTAAATTCCATACTAGGCCCTTCAGGTCTGGTATGGATATTAAGGGGAACCCCGGCCAAATTAAAAAAAAAAAAAATGGCGTGGGGTCCCCCTCAAAATCTATACCGGACCCTTCAGGTCTGGTATGGATTTTAAGGGGAACCCCGCACCAAAATGTTTTAAAAAATGGCGTGGGGTCCCCCCAAAAATCCATACCAGACCCTTATCCAAGCACGCAACCTGGCAGGCCGCAGGAAAAGAGGGAGGGACGAGAGAGCACCCCCCCTCCTGAACTGTACCAGGCCACATGCCCTCAACATTGGGAGAGTGCTTTGGGGTAGCCCCCCTAAACACCTTGTCCCCATGTTGATGGGGACAAGGGCCTCATCCCCACAACCCTTATCTGAATCTGGAAGCCCCCTTTAACAAGGGGACCCCCAGATCCCAGCCCTCCCCCCTGTGTAAAATGGTAAGGGGGACCATTTCACAAAAAAACTGTCAAAAATGTTAAAAATGACAAGAGACAGTTTTTGACAATTCCTTTATTTAAATGCTTCTTCTTTCTTCTATCTTCCTTCGATCTCTTCCTCCATCTTCTTCTTCTTCTGGTTCTTCTGGTCCTTCCTCCTTTGTTCTTGTCCGGCATCTTCCTCCGCGGCGTCTTCTTCCCTTCTTCTCCTCGGGCTGCTCTGCATACATGATGGCATGATTTGAGGCTCCCGCTGTGTGACGCTTCTCCTCTTCTGACGGTTCTTAAATAACGGGGGCGGGGCCACACGGTGACCCCACCCCCTCTGACGCACGGGGACTTGACGGCCGAAGGGCCTGGTATGGAATTTAGGGGGACCCCCACATCATTTTTTTTTTAATTCTTGTTCGGGGTTCCCCTGTGGGGAATTCCCATGCCGTTTTTATCAGTGAACTTTTATGTGTATTGTCGGACCAGCAATTCATTAATAGCCGCGAGTAGTTTTAAATTACTTTTTTTCCTTTGAAATGTCATTTTGCTGTCAGACTGTTGTAAACAAGGGAAACATGCACCCTTCTACAGGCATACTATAGATAGCCCCCAGGTACGAAATTTAAAGGAATATTACACTTTTATTGTTTCACTTTAAGCATTATTAAAATCACTGCTCCCGGAAAAATGGCATTTTTTAAAACTTTTTTTTGCATTGATCCATGTCCCCTGGGGCAGGACCCAGGTCCCCAAACACTTTTTATGACAATACCATGCATATAAGCCTTTAACCACTTGCCGACCGCCTAACGTAGATATACGTCGGCAGAATGGCACGGGCAGGCAGAATCACGTATCTGTACGTGATCTGCCTCCCGCGGGCGGGGGGTCCGATCGGACCCCCCCCCGGTGCCAGCGGCGGTCGGCATTTCACTGGGAGCGTTGGGAGGCGAGGGGGAGACCATCCGATCGTGGTCCCCCCCTCGCGATCGCTCCCAGCCAATTGGAATCCTCCCCTGCCTGTGTGTAGTTTCACACAGGCAGAGGATGTGATGTCATCTCTCCTCGGCTTGGCAGTTTCCGTTCCAGCGCCGAGGAGAGAAGACATGTAAGTGCACAAAACACTACACACACATAGTAGAACATGCCAGGCACATAAAACACCCCCGACCCCCCCCGATCGCCCCCCGATCACCCCCCCGTCACAAACTGACACCAAGCAGTATTTTTTTTTTTTTTTCTGATTACTGATTGGTGTCAGTTTGTGACAGTTACAGTGTTAGGGCAGTGAGTGGTAGCCCCCTTTAGGTCTAGGGTACCCCCCTAATCCCCCCTAATAAAGTTTTAACCCCTTGATCACCCCCTGTCACCAGTGTCACTAAGCGATCATTTTTCTGATCGCTGTATTAGTGTCGCTGGTGACGCTAGTTAGGGAGGTAAATATAGCGTCAGGGACCCCCATATACTATCTAATAAATGTTTTAACCCCTTGATTGCCCCCTAGTTAACCCTTTCACCACTGATCACCGTATAAGTGTTACGGGTGACGCTGGTTAGTTCGTTTATTTTTTATAGTGTCAGGGCACCCGCCGTTTATTACCGAATAAAGGTTTAGCCCCCTGATCGCCCGGCGGTGATATGCGTCGCCCCAGGCAGCGTCAGATTAGCGCCAGTACCGCTAACACCCACGCACGCAGCATACGCCTCCCTTAGTGGTATAGTATCTGTACGGATCAATATCTGATCCGATTAGATCTATACTAGCGCCCCCAGCAGTTTAGGGTTCCCAAAAACGCAGTGTTAGCGGGATCAGCCCAGATACCCGCTAGCACCTGCGTTTTTCCCCTCCGCCCGGCCCAGCCCAGCCCACCCAAGTGCAGTATCGATCAATCACTGTCACTTACAAAACACTAAACGCATAACTGCAGCATTCGCAGAGTCAGGCCTGATCCCTGCGATCGCTAACAGTTTTCTTGGTAGCGTTTTGGTGAACTGGCAAGCACCAGCCCCAGGCAGCGTCAGGTTAGCGCCAGTACCGCTAACACCCAAGCACGCACCGTACACCTCCCTTAGTGGTATAGTATCTGAACGGATCAATATCTGATCCGATCAGATCTATACTAGCGTCCCCAGCAGTTTAGGGTTCCCAAACACGCAGTGTTAGCGGGATCAGCCCAGATACCTGTTAGCACCTGCGTTTTGCCCCTCCGCCCGGCCCAGCCCAGCCCACCCAAGTGCAGTATCAATCGATCACTGTCACTTACAAAACACTAAACGCATAACTGCAGCGTTCGCAGAGTCAGGCCTGATCCCTGCGATCGCTAACAGTTTTTTTGGTAGCGTTTTGGTGAACTGGCAAGCACCAGCCCCAGGCAGCGTCAGGTTAGCGCCAGTACCGCTAACACCCACGCACGCACCGTACACCTCCCTTGGTGGTATAGTATCTGATCGGATCAACATCTGATCTGATCAGATCTATACTAGCGTCCCCAGCAGTTTAGGGTTCCCACAAACGCAGTGTTAGCGGGATCAGCCCAGATACCTGCTAGCACCTGCGTTTTGCCCCTCCGCCCGGCCCAGCCCAGCCCACCCAAGTGCAGTATCGATCGATCACTGACACTTACAAAACACTAAACGCATAACTGCAGCGTTCGCAGAGTCAGGCCTGATCCCTGCGATCGCTAACAGTTTTTTTTGTAGCGTTTTGGTGAACTGGCAAGCACCAGCGGCCTAGTACACCCCGGTCGTAGTCAAACCCGCACTGCAGTAACACTTGGTGATGTGGCGAGTCCCATAAGTGCAGTTCAAGCTGGTGAGGTGGCAAGCACAAGTAGTGTCCCGCTGCCACCAAAAAGACAAACATAGGCCCGTTGTGCCCATAATGCCCTTCCTGCTGCATTCGCCAATCCTAATTGGGAACCCACCACTTCTGCAGCGCCCGTACTTCCCCCATTCACATCCCCAACCAAATGCAGTCGGCTGCATGAGAGGCATTTTCTTTATGTCCTCCCGAGTACCCCTACCCAACGAACCCCCCCAAAAAAGATGTCGTGTCTGCAGCAAGCGTGGATATAGGCGTGATACCCGCTATTATTGTCTCTCCTGTCCTGACAATCCTGGTCTTTGCATTGGTGAATGTTTTGAACGCTACCATTCACTAGTTGAGTATTAGCGTAGGGTACAGCATTGCACAGACTAGGCACACTTTCACAGGGTCTCCCAAGATGCCATCGCATTTTGAGAGACCCGAACCTGGAACCGGTTACAGTTATAAAAGTTAGTTACAAAAAAAAGTGTAAAAAAAAAAAAAAAAAACACAAACAAAAATATAAAATAAAAAATAATAGTTGTCGTTTTATTGTTCTTTCTCTCTCTATTCTCTCTATTTTTCTGCTCTTTTTTTACTGTATTCTATTCTGCAATGTTTTATTGTTATTATGTTTTATCATGTTTGCTTTTCAGGTATGCAATTTTTTATACTTTACCGTTTACTGTGCTTTATTGTTAACCATTTTTTTGTCTTCAGGTACGCCATTCACGACTTTGAGTGGTTATACCAGAATGATGCCTGCAGGTTTAGGTATCATCTTGGTATCATTCTTTTCAGGCAGCGGTCAGCTTTCATGTAAAAGCAATCCTAGCGGTTAATTAGCCTCTAGACTGCTTTTACAAGCAGTGGGAGGGAATGCCCCCCCCCAACGTCTTCCGTGTTTTTCTCTGGCTCTCCTGTCTCAACAGGGAACCTGAGAATGCAGCCGGTGATTCAGCCAGCTGAAAATAGAGCTGATCAGAGACCAGAGTGGCTCCAATCATCTCTATGGCCTAAGAAACCGGAAGCTACGAGCATTTTATGACTTAGATTTCGCCGGATGTAAACAGCGCCATTGGGAAATTGGGAAAGCATTTTATCACACCGATCTTGGTGTGGTCAGATGCTTTGAGGGCAGAGGAGAAATCTAGGGTCTAATAGACCCCAATTTTTTCAAAAAAGAGTACCTGTCACTACCTATTGCTATGATAGGGGATATTTACATTCCCTGAGATAACAATAAAAATGATTTTAAAAAAAAAAAATGAAAGGAACAGTTTTAAAATAAGATAAAAAAAATAATAATAATAAAGAAAAAAAAAAAAAAAAAAAAGCACCCCCTGTCCCCCCTGCTCTCGCGCTAAGGCGAACGCAAGCGTCGGTCTGGCGTCAAATGTAAACAGCAATTGCACCATGCATGTGAGGTATCACCGTGAACGTCAGATCGAGGGCAGTAATTTTAGCAGTAGACCTCCTCTGTAAATCTAAAGTGGTAACCTGTAAAGGCTTTTAAAGGCTTTTAAAAATGTATTTAGTTTGTCGCCACTGCACGTTTGTGCGCAATTTTAAAGCATGTCATGTTTGGTATCCATGTACTCGGCCTAAGATCATCTTTTTTATTTCATCAAACATGTGGGCAATATAGTGTGTTTTAGTGCATTAAAATTTAAAAAAGTGTGTTTTTTCCCCAAAAAATGCGTTTGAAAAATCGCTGCGCAAATACTGTGTGAAAAAAAAAATGAAACACCCACCATTTTAATCTGTAGGGCATTTGCTTTAAAAAATATATAATGTTTGGGGGTTCAAAGTAATTTTCTTGCAAAAAAAAATTATTTTTTTATGTAATCAAAAAGTGTCAGAAAGGGCTTTGTCTTCAAGTGGTTAGAAGAGTGGGTGATGTGTGACATAAGCTTCTAAATGTTGTGCATAAAATGCCAGGACAGTTCAAAACCCCCCCAAATGACCCCATTTTGGAAAGTAGACACCCCAAGCTATTTGCTGAGAGGCATGTCGAGTCCATGGAATATTTTATATTGTGACACAAGTTGCGGGAAAGAGACAATTTTTTATTTTTTTTATTTTTTTTTGCGCAAAGTTGTCACTAAATGATATATTGCTCAAACATGCCATGGGAATATGTGAAATTACACCCCAAAATGCATTCTGTTGCTTCTCCTGAGTACGGGGATACCACATGTGTGAGACTTTTTGGGAGCCTAGCTGCGTACGGGACCCCAAAAACCAAGCACCGCCTTCAGGCTTTCTAAGGCCGTAAATTTTTGATTTCACTCTTCACTGCCTATCACAGTTTCTGAGGCCATGGAATGCCCAGGTGGCAAAAAACCCCCCCAAATGACCCCATTTTGGAAAGTAGACACCCCAAGCTATTTGATGAGAGGTATAGTGAGTATTTTGCAGACCTCACTTTTTGTCACAAAGTTTTGAAAATTGAAAAAAGAAAAAAAAAATGTTTTTTCTTGTCTTTCTTTATTTTCAAAAACAAATGAGAGCTGCAAAATACTCACCATGCCTCTCAGCAAATAGCTTGGGGTGTCTACTTTCCAAAATGGGGTCATTTGGGGGGGTTTGTGCCACCTGGGCATTCCATGGTCTCCGAAACTGTGATAGGCAGTGAAGAGTGAAATCAAAAATGTACACCCTTAGAAATCCTGAAGGCGGTGATTGGTTTTCGGGGCCTCGTACGCGGCTAGGCTCCCAAAAAGTCCCACACATGTGGTATCCCCGTACTCAGGAGAAGTAGCTAAATGTATTTTGGGGTGCAATTCCACATATGCCCATGGCCTGTGTGAGCAATATATCATTTAGTGACAACTTTGTGCAAAAAAAAAAAAAAAATTTGTCACTTTCCCGCAACTTGTGTCAAAATATAAAACATTCCATGGACTCAACATGCCTCAAAGCAAATAGCTTGGGGTGTCTACTTTCCAAAATGGGGTCATTTGGGGGGGTTTTATGCCATCTGGGCATTTTATGGCCTTCAAAACTGTGATAGGTAGTGAGGAGTAAAATCAAAAATGTACGCCCTTAGAAATCCTGAAGGCAGTGATTGGTTTTCGGGGCCCCGTACGCGGCTAGGCTCCCAAAAAGTCCCACACATGTGGTATCCCCATACTCAGGAGAAGCAGCTAAATGTATTTTGGGGTGCAATTCCACATATGCCCATGGCCTGTGTGAGCAATATATCATTTAGTGACAACTTTTTGTAATTTTTTTTTTTTGTTTTTTTTTGTCATTATTTAATCACTTGGGACAAAAAAAATGAATATTCAATGGGCTCAACATGCCTCTCAGCAATTTCCTTGGGGTGTCTACTTTCCAAAATGGGGTCATTTGTGGGGGTTTTGTACTGCCCTGCCATTTTAGCACCTCAAGAAACGACATAGGCAATCATAAATTAAAGGCTGTGTAAATTCCAGAAAATGTACCCTAGTTTGTAGGCGCTATAACTTTTGCGCAAACCAATAAATATACACTTATTGACATTTTTTTTACCAAAGACATGTGGCCGAATACATTTTGGCCTAAATGTATGACTAAAATTGAGTTTATTGGATTTTTTTTAGAACAAAAAGTGCCGCGAACACCCCAAATTGTTCGCTGTTCGACGAACTGGCGAACAGCCGATGTTCGAGTCGGACATGAGTTCGACTCGAACTCGAAGTTCATCCCTAGTCTTAGGCCTGATTTACACCTTCGCATCTTACACACTCATTGGAACTCAAAAAAACTCATGTGTAATAAAAACACAAAAATAAAAACAATGAGTCAATTCATATCTGTGCTCTGCATTATGATGCATTGTTGGTTTTTGGTATATGTGGTACATGTTGGTTTTTATGTGCATTTTCATGCATTTTCTGACACAGTGAAGTCAAATAAGGGACATAAAAAATTATAAGAAAAAGCATACACAGATAGATGTGAACAGTCCAAAAGAGTGACTAGGCATGCATCTTTAAAAGCATCAACAGCTACTATGGGGCAGACAAAATGTACACTAACCATATGCTGCATATTTACAACATGCAAAAAGGCCACTGCCTCTGAAACCCTCATTTGCTAAGACTGTTAAAAATAAACAAGGTTAAAGTAAGGAATATACTGGTCAGTAATGTGGTTTGCGAAAATTATACTTTAAAGCCCGTACACATGGGCTGAATGTCGGGAGACATGGGCTGGTTAAAAAAATGGCCCATGTGTATGCCACCCTGTCCGACAGAAGCCAGCCATTTGGCTGACTTCTGTCAAACAAGATGGCAGGAAAACCAGCAGCCTACCGACTTCCAGTCAGCTCTCTCAGCCAATGGTGGAGAGCACTAATTGGAGTGTTCTGGCGGAGGGGCCGTCCTCCTGTCAGAACACAACAGCTCAGTGGGGGAGATCACAGTACTAACTGTGCATAGTTAGTACAGCGGCTCCGACTGGAGCTGACAAACCTCTGGGTTGAACGAAAGAAAAAACTCATGGCGTGTATCGGGTTTAAGCCTGGATCTCTAGTTAGACAAGTCAACAAAGACCTTACACCCATGGATTGTCTGATGAAGGCATATGGAATGCCAGCTGCCTTGTGGCTTTTAGGCAGGACTTTTCAGAAGTTTCATTTGACGAAGGACGTTTTACTATTCCTACTGGTAACATCAAAACTAGAGACCAGAAACCCAAACACCTTGGACCTAATTATTGAATCAGAAGGCCTCCTGTGTAGACCAAGGATTATATGATGCATTTAAAACCCATAGTCAATAAGTGACCACATTGTTCATAAAGACTGGGTCTATGGAAGTACTTATGTCATGGCTAGGGATGAGCTTCAAGTTGTTGGGTTCGACACGAACATCGCCTGTTCAACCGTTCGTTGAATTGCGAACGATATGGGCCGTTCGCACCAAATTCGAGTGGCGCGTCATGGCCCATAATTCACTGCGGCATCGCAGTGCATTACTGGCTGATGATTGGCCAAGCGTGCACTATGACCCGCATGCTTGGCCAATCACAGCGCCGCGTGTGCAGAGAACCGTAATTGGCCAAAGCCAGGGTGGCTTTGTCCAATTATGGCTCAGGGGGTTTAGTACACGCCCCACACTATATAAGGTCGTCTGCGTGGTGGCCTTGTGAAGTGTGTTGCGGCGGTGGAGAGAGATAGATAGACAGAGAGACAGTGTCATTTGATTTAAGTTAGATAGAGTAGGTAGGTTGAGTCAGTTAGCTGCACTTACAGTGTATTGTGTATATATATGCATCCCAGGTTTTGTGTATATATAATATATATATATATATACACACTGTATTCAGTTTAGCTAGATCCGTTCCTGTTATTCTGTTCCTAATATACTGACAGGCAGGCAGGTGTTTTTACAGTATTTACAGTTAGTGTACTGTGTACCCTGCACAGTTGCACCTACAGTATAGCTACCTGAAGACAAGTGCTTGTGTTCTTCTGATCATATTAATGGCACAGGCAGGCTCTTGAAGTATTTACAGTTAGTGTACTGTGTACCCTGCACAGTTGCACCTATAGCTACCTGAAGACAAGTGCTTGTGTGCTTCTTCTGATCCTATTAATAGCACAGGCAGGCTCTTGAAGTATTTACAGTTAGTGTACTGTGTACCCTGCACAGTTGCACCTATAGCTACCTGAAGACAAGTGCTTGTGTGCTTCTTCTGATCTTATTAATAGCACAGGCAGGCTCTTGAAGTATTTACTGTTAGTGTAGTGTGTACCCTGCACAGTTGCACCTACAGTATAACTACCTGAAGACAAGTGCTTTTGTTCTTCTTCTGATCCTATTAATAGCACAGGTAGGCTCTTAAAGTATTTACAGTTAGTGTACTGTGTACCCTGCACAGCTGCACCTATAGCTACCTGAAGACAAGTGCTTGTGTGCTTCTTCTGATCCTATTAATAGCACAGGCAGGCTCTTGAAGTATTTACAGTTAGTGTAGTGTGTACCCTGCACAGTTGCACCTACAGTATAGCTACCTGAAGACAAGTGCTGGTGGTCTTCTTCTGATCCTATTAATACCATAGGCAGGCAGCTTGAAGTATTTACAGTTAGTGTACTGTGTACCCTGCACAGTTGCACCTATAGCTACCTGAAGACAAGTGCTGGTGTGCTTCCTCTGATGCTATTAATACCACAGGCAGGCATTCTGCTTGCTGCTGTATAATCAGTATATATATACATCCCAGTTTTGTGCAGCTACATCTCAATGCAGTGCAGGCCATTAGTATGTCTGGAAGGCCAACAAAGAAGAGGCAGACAGTCGCAAGCCAATAAAAGAGGGCAAGCAGGCTCTCTGTCTAGAGGCAACAGTGCTGGTCGTGGACACGGTGCATCCTCATCAGCACGTGGCCGTGGGACACGTTTGTCCTTTTTTTCGGTAGCTGGCCACGTTGAGCCGCAACATGCGGAAGACTTGGTAGCGTGTCATCCTCATCTTCCTCATCCTCTCTCATCCAGGCTCAGGGTACGTTGTCTGGCAAAGCAGCTGCCAACGCAGCCTCTTCCCTTGGCTCAATGGCATCAGTCACTCCTTCCCTAGCCCCACCATGTCCTCCTGAGGAGTCCCCCGACCTGTTTGACCACAGTTTTTGGTACATGCTCCAGGAGGATGCCCAGCGTTTTGAAGGCTCCGATGATGGTACTCAGCTAGAGGAAGGCAGTAATGTGAGCCCAGACAGAGGGGGTGCCCAAGAAGGACAGCAATCTGGCAGTCATGTTCCCCCAGCTGCAGCATACTTCCAGCTTTGCTCCAGTGATGAGGAAGGAGGGGATGATGAGGTCACTGACTCCACGTGGGTGCCTGATAGGAGAGAGGAGGAGGAGGCACATCACCAATGAGGCAGGATGCCCTCCAGAGGCCAGCTTAAGGGCAGCACACTGACTGCATCACACCACAGAGCTCTGCATGTGCAGGGCGCTGCTGTCTCTGTGCGTTATTCCAAAAGTTCTTTGGTGTGGGCCTTTTTTGAGACAAGTGCATCAGATCCCACCGCTGCTATTTCTCTCAAGTGTATCTCACGTGGCCAAAACATCACCCGCTTGGGCACCACATGCTTGACCAGACATATGTTGACCTGCCATGCAGTTCGTTGGCAAGCGTACCTAAAATACCCACACCAAATAACAAAGAGGACCTCTCCTTGCTCCTCATCAGCTGGGATCTCAAACCCCACTATACCTTCAGTCCTCTCTGAGACCTGCACTGAGAGGAATGAAGGTGTAGAATTAGGTGTGTCACAGCCAAGTACTTGCGGGCAATCTGCTATCGGTACACCAACGTCAGATTGTACCAGGCAAATTTCCCTGCCCCGCTGCACTGCTGAAAGAAGTTTGCTCCCAGCCATCCACATGCCCAGCGGTTGAATGCTAGCTTGGCTTAATTGCTAGCACTTCAACTGCTGCCTTTTCAGTTGGTAGACTCTGCCCCCTTCCGTGAGTTTGTGGAATGTGCGGTTCCTTAGTGGGAGGTTCCCAAACGCCACTTTTTCTCACGAAAGGCAATTCTGGCTCTCTACCGGCATGTGGGAGGCAATGTCTTGGCCCCGCTAGACAGGGCGGTCAGTGGTAAGGTGCATATTACCACTGACTCATGATCCAGCAAGCATGGACAGGGATGTTACCTATCTTTCACGGTGCATTGAGTGACTCTTCTGGCAGCTGGGAAGGATGCAGTACAAGGTGCAGTAGTGTTGGAGGTTTTTCCGCCACCACACCTCCAAAATACTACTACTGGTGATTCTGACACACCTCTCTCCTCCACCCCCTCCTCTTCTTCTTCCTCCATGGCCTCTTCCTGTGCTTTGTCCTCAGAACCAGCAGTGCTCCGTAGGTGTTCAAGGGGCTACGCAAGTACGCAAGCCAAAAGATGCCATGCGGTGCTTGAGCTGGTGTGCTTGGGGGACAGGAGCCACACTGGGGCAGAGATTCTGTCAGCTCTGCAGGGGCAGGCTCAGAGGTGGTTGATGCCATGCCAGCGTCAGCCAGGAATGGTAGTTTGTGACAATGGCACCAACCTCCTCTCCGCCCTCTGACAGGGACAACTGACCCATGTGCCCTGTTTGGCTCACGTCCTTAACTTGGTGGTGCAGTGGTTCTTGGGCAGGTACCCGGGCTTACAGGATGTCCTGAGGCAGGCCAGGAAAGTCTGTGTTCATTTCCACCAGTCATATAATGCCAGTGCTTGGCTGGCTGACCTCCAAAGGGAATTTAACCTGCCCAAGAACCGCCTAATCTGTGACATGCCCACCAGGTGGAACTTAACGTAGGCTATGCTTCAGCAGCTGCACAAGCAGCAGAGGGCCATCAATGAGTACCTGTGCGACTATGGCACCGTGCAGGGGCAGGGGAGCTTGGTTTTTTTTCCCCACGCCAGTGTGCTATGATCAGGGATGCATGCACTGTCCTGTCACGATTTGAGGAGGCCACGAGGATGGTGAGCAGTGACAGTGCATGCATCAGTGACATTCTCCCCTTGTCCACCTGTTGGAGCACACGCTGCGTGGAATAATGGACAGGGCACTTGAGGCAGAAGAGAGGCAGGAAGAGAGGACTTCCTTACCTCTCAAGGCCCCCTTTATCCAGACAGTGTTCCTGCGTGCCCGCCGATCACACAGGAAGAGGATGAGGAGGAGGAGGAGGATTGTGTCAGTATGGAATTGGAGCCTGGCACTCAGCATCAGCAGCAGTCTTCAAGGGATCATTTACAGTCCCAAGAAACACACGGACTTGTACGTGGATGGGAGGAGGTGGCTGCAAAGCCTGCAGAAGGATCCTCGTATTCGTGGTATCAAGGAGAGGGATCATTACTGGCTGGCAACCCTCCTTGATCCATGTTACAAGGGTAAGCTTGCGGACTTTATCTTGCCGTGGCAGAGGGAGCAGAGGATGAAACATCTTCGGGAGGCCTTGCAGAAAGGTCTGTGCAATGCGTTCCCAGAGAATGGGAGGTTACAAACTCCTGTTAATGGACAACATGTTGCTGAGGCTTCGGTCAGTCAAAAAAGGAGCGGTGGAGAAGATGGGCATCTGACCAATGCGTTCAGACAATTTTTTAGTCTGCAGCCCCAAGGTATGATCGGTTCCAGCAACCATCGCCAGCGTCTGTTTTACATGGTGCAGGAATACCTAAGGGCAAGATTTGACTTGGACACCTTTCCCACTGAAAATCCTCTGGGTTACTGGTCTTGAGGATGGATCACTGGCCAGAGCTTGCACAGTATGCAATTGAGCTACTGGCCTGTCCTGCATCCAGCGTTCTTTCGGAACACACATTCAGTGCTCCTGGAGGCTTTGTAACTGATCACAGGGTGCACCTGTCCACTGACTCGGACGATCGACTGACCTTCATAAAAATGAATCAGTCTTGGATCACCACCAGCTACCAAGCACCTGATGCTGATTTAACCGAATAATTTTTTTTGAAATGTCAGATCCCTTCAAGACTGCCTATGCTGATGCTGAGTGACTATCCTGTTATGCTGAGTAACTATCCTCTTCCTCCTCAATGACCATGCTGATAGCTTGTAAGAATATTTTTGGTTCTGGGCGCCGCCACCAGTGGCTAAGGCCCAATTTTTCAGCCCCTGTTTAACAGGGGTGTGTAATTTTAATTTTTGATGCAATATTTTGCAAGGAGGGTTCGTTGTTGCACTCAGCTAGAGTATTTGTGAGGGGTTGTAGTGTTGTGGCGCCAGCACCAGTGCCAGTGCCTAAAGCCCAATTTTTCAGCCCCTGTTTAACAGGGGCGTGTAATTACAATTTTTGATGCAATACTTTGCAGCAGGGCTCGTTCCTGTGCTCCAACTAGAGTATCTGGGATGGGTTGCAGTGTTGCGGCACCAGTGCCTAAGGCCCCAATTTTTCTGCCCCTGTTCAACAGGTGCATGTAATTACAATTCTTGATCTAATATTTCACAGCAGGGCTCGTTTCTGTCCCCACCAAGAGTAACTGTGAGAACTTACAGTGTTGTGGCAACACCACCACCACCACCACCACCAAAGGCCCACTTTTTCTGCCCCTGTTCAACAGGTGCATGTAATTACAATTCTTGATGTAATATTTCACAGCAGGGCCCGTTTTGCGCCCACCAAGAGTAACTGTGAGGACTTACAGTGTTGTGGCACCAGCACCACCACCACCAAAGGCCCAATTTTTCTGCCCCTGTTCAACAGGTGCATGTAATTACAATTCTTGATGTAATATTTCACAGCAGGGCCCGTTCCAGCTCCCACCAAGAGTAACTGTGAGGACTTACAGTGTTGTGGCAACACCACCACCACCACCAAAGGCCCAATTTTTTTGCCCCTGTTCAACAGGTGCATGTAATTACAATTCTTGATCTAATATTTCACAGCAGGGCCCACCAAGAGTAACTGTGAGGGTTTACAGTGTTGTGGCAACACCAACACCTAAGGCCCCAATTTCTGCAGAGTATATAGGGCAGGCCCCTACTTTCAAACATTCAACTTACAAACGACTCCTACTTGCAAATGGAAGGAGACAACAGGAAGTGAGATGAAATCTACCCCTAGGAAGGGAAATTCTCTCCTGTAAGAGTTAATATGGGAAAAACCTGTCTCCTCTCCACTGATGCTTTATCAACAATCCTTGTTTCACTTAAAAACTCAAATTGTCAAAAAACATATAAACCTACAAGTCCCTGTCTTGTATGCACCACATGTATACTGCTGTTCAGAGTATATAGGGCTTGGGGGCCCCACGCCTTTCCTTTTTTTAATTTGGGTGCGGGGTTCCCCTTAATATCCATACAAGACCCAAAGGGCCTGATAATGGACTGGGGGGTGGGGTGTACCCATGCCGTTTGTCTCACTGAGTTTCATCCATATTGCCAGGACCCGACATTACATTAAAGCCGCAAGCAGTTTTAAATTACTTTTATTCCTTTGAAAATGTCATTTTGTGCAGGGACTGTTCTAAGCAAGGGAAACACGCGCCACTTTACAGGCATACTATAGACACCCCCCAGGTATGATATTTAAAGGAATATTTCACTTTTTTTTTTTTTCACTTTAAGCATCATTAAAATCACTGCTCCCGAAAAAACTGCAGTTTTTAAAACTTTTTTTTGCATTGATACATGTCCCCTGGGGCAGGACCCAGGTGCCCAAACCCTTTTTAGGACAATACCATGCAAATTAGCCTTTAAAATTGGCACTTTTGATTTTGAACGTTCGAGTCCCATAGACTTCAACGGGGTTCTAAAGTTTGCGCAAATTTTCGGTCCATTCACAGGTTCTGGTGCGAACCGAACCAGGGGGGGTGTTCGGCTCATCCCTAGTCATGGCATTTTAAACAGAACACATTGTAAGATTTTCCCAGCCATCTACTTAGCAATAACTAAATATACATACCTTTGATTTTATTTCAGTTGCTACTACACAGAATCACAGAATACACTGTCTCCTAGTTAAATGTGAATATTATGAGCACTGTCTGAAAAGTTTCATACAAGGAACAATTCACGATATGTAGCTCTGCTGCTCCACCTCACTTTAGACATATAAATTGGGTTGATTTACTTTATGGGTCTTATTAAAGAAATATCAAACCATGTACTCAATTTCCTTCACACAATTGTGGACCTGAAGTGAACAAAAATTCACCTTGAATACCCTCAAAGTAACATACAATTCCTAACATGAACACTGACATTCAAAGGCGAAAAGACTCTATTCCTTTAGTAAGTCAATCACGGAATGTTTTAGGCTGCTTTCACACATTTTACCTTGCTAAAAATGCAATAAAAGTAATAAAAAATATTCCCCTTTAAACTCTATGGGGCTCTTCACACCATTGTTCTGCGGGTGGGGTGCATTTTGAAAAGTCCTGCATGCTGTACCTTTGGTTTGCTTTTCAAAACCACACCAAAAACACAGCTCCCCATGCCAAAAATGCATCAAAACCCCAAAACCCATACATGCTTGAAGTCAGGCACCCAGAAAACGCACACCAAAAATGGCTAAAAATGCATCAAAAACGCATATGTATGTTAATGCATTTTTTCAATGGAGCAGTGTGAAAGCACCCTTTCATATACTTATTTTTTTTTTCAGGTGCTGTTGATATTATATGAAAGGTATATAATTATTTCATTATTATATTTGCTATTGACAGTACTCATGTCATGGGACAATTCTTGAAACAAATTACTTGTGAATGTCTATTCATCACATCAATTTTATATCTACATATAAATACTTGGTAATATACTAAATCAGTATTTTTAAATGGAAAAAATCAACGCTTTCATAATTTCTATGAACACTTGTGTCCCATTCACACCTTTGCATTTGGTTGTGGGTTTTGCCCTAATGTACGTTCTATTTAAATCAATAAAAATGTATCAAAACACATATAAACATGGGCTTACATGCTTTCTGTTGATTTCAAAAGAAAATGTACAGGTAAAAACACAAAGGTGTAAAGCCAGCCTGATCTCTTGCCAAAACTGTCTGTTACATTCAGTAAATCATCAAAAACATATATCTCTGCAAACATTAATGCCCCGTACACACGGTCAGATTTTCCGATGGAAAATGTGTGATAGGACCTTGTTGTCGGAAATTCCGACCGTGTGTGGGCGCCATCACACATTTTCCATCGGATTTTCTGACACACAAAGTTTGAGAGCAGGCTATAAAATTTTCCGACAACAAAATCTGTTGTCGGAATTTCCGATCGTGTGTACACAAATCCGACACACAAAGTGCCACGCATGCTCAGAATAAAAAAATAGATGAAAGCTATTGGCTACTGCCCCGTTTATAGTCCCGACGTACGTGTTTTACGTCAGCGCATTCAGAATGATCGGATTTTCCAACAACTTTGTGTGACCGTGTGTATGCAAGACAAGTTTGAGCCAACATCCATCGGAAAAAATCCTAGGATTTTGTTGTCGGAATGTCCGATCAATGTCCGACCGTGTGTACGGGGCATTAGAGATATATTGCCAGGTAGGTTGGTATATATGGTTTGTAGCAATAGAGGTAAAAATAAGCTGCCCTTGGTTCTCTCTCACTCCACTGCGCCAAAGACCAGTGACAAAACTAAATGATTGTTGCGTAAATGAATACAAGATGTGTACATACACAGAGTACAGTGAAAAGCTGCCACTTAAATAAATGTGTAAATTGTTCTGAATCCCAAAACTATACCTCTCACATGTGTACAGATAGAGATAGTGGCGCTAATATATATTTGTAAAGTTATGAGTCAAAACAGCATGATACCGGTGACACTCTGATTCTATACAAAAAACAGTAATAAAGATAGAAATATAAATTTACAAGTTATGCCATGCGCTTGGGTGACCCCAAAAACAAAATTAATATTAACCAACTCTGTGCTTACTAGTCACATAATATTAAATACAAATAATATGAATGCTGAATAAATAAACAAGGTGTGAAAAAACAAGTGCTTGTTACACCATAAATTAGTGCTTATTATTGCTTGTTACACCATACATAGTGTCTTAATAAACATAAAAAGTGCTTAGTGCTCAATAATCATCAGGGGGATGATGACACGTGATCCCTGTGTTGAAGACGCATAGGGGAGGGGCCAGGACGGAGAGACTGACACGGACTTCACACCAGCGCTGTCCCAGCACAGCATACCGCACCAAACATCCAGAGAAAGCATAGAAAGCGGTTATAGTATGGTGCACTGACGCACCAGTGCCATCTGGAGGAGTGCAGCAGACACTGAGACTGAGCCCAGGGGTGGTTCCAAAGCATATTTGGACTCAGGGTAGCAGCTGAGTCACACGCTCTGAGGTGAGCACATTAGCTTAAGGGGGTCACGAAGGTGCACCGGAGCATGTTTTGCAGCACTCAGGATATCTTCGACATGATGTTGGATTGTTGTCACAGCTAAACACCACCTGCACGCATTGTTTTATTATCACTGCTGGACATTATTTGCACGCACTATTAATGCCCCGTACACACGGTCGGATTTTCCGATGGAAAATGTCCGATCGGAGCGTGTTGTCGGAAATTCCGACCGTGTGTGGGCTCCATCGGACATTTTCCATCGGATTTTCCGACACACAAAGTTGGACAGCAGGAGATAAAATTTTCCGACAACAAAATCCGATCGCGTCAATTCCGACCGTGTGTGGCCTGTTCCGACGCACAAAGTGCCACGCATGCTCAGAAGAAATTCCGAGACGGGACAGCTCATTCTGGTAAACTTAGCGTTCGCAATGGATACAGCACTTTCATCACGCTGCAATGTTCAAAATGGTTTAATACAGCGCACTCTCTTCTTCTTTATAATGTGACAAGAATTAAGTAGTTTTGCTGCTCATATTCACACACACTTCTCACAAACTTCTTTCGTTACTATTTATCGGGATTCCCTCAATATATTTTGATTTCTCACATCTGACAACATATTTTTGTATATTTTTTATATATTTTTTGGCTTTAATGTAGATTCTTTTTTTGTGTTTCTATATTTTTTTTTTTTGCGATTTTGATTTGTACTCCCGAAAATGTTTGTGTGTTTTTTTTGTGACAAGTTCCCACAACACCATTGATATGTTGTTCTATTTAATCTGTAGGAGATTGTTTAGTGTTGTTGTCTCTTGTTAATTTTACATTTTATGTTAGAAATGTACCTGAATCGTCACCAACAAACTGTCCTTTTTGGATGAAAACACACACAGGAGAGTAGAATTTCCCCAAAAAATTTATTAAGGGCTCACAACTATAAACAAAGAGGGAGGCAACGCTGGAGAAACTGCAGAAGTGGGTGAAGCCTTGTACCCCCAGGGCAGACATCAATTATTTAAAAGCAAAATTGGTGGCCTGAGGAGTCCATATCTAAGGGAGGGCAGTGTGGTCCAGAAGTCCCAGAGATCCGGAAAGCAGCAGATGACATTTATGTCCCCAGGCTGTGGTCATACGAGAGACTGCATCTTCTGTCAGACCAGACTGAACCCAGGGCCATCACTCTTTGGTCTTCTTTCCACGCCTCCTTCCACGTGGTGGCTCTGGTGGTGGAGTTGTGGCAGCAGGAGGAGGAGGAGGATCGTCCATCTCAATGACATCCGTCTTGGGTGTTAGTTCCCCACTCACCCATTTACGTAGGACTTTATAAATAAGGTCCTCAGAGAGCCTGCGTTGGCCCTCCTGCATGCCCTGCAATTTGGTGGCAGCCATGCAGGCAATGGCCTCTTCAGGAGTGGGTAAGGCTCTGAGGGACGCAACAGCCTCCTGGATCAGCCTGAACGCTGAATCCTGCACGGGACTCGGAGTGGCCTTCCTGGCTCGTTTATGTGGCAGGCGGAGGGGAGGGACCTGAGACTCAGTCAGGCTGCGACTGGTCCCAGGCTCTCTTGGCTGCCACTTAGCCCCGCCTCCTCCTGGCTGCCACTAATCCCCGCCTCCTCCTGACTGCCACATTCCACAACCTCCTCCTGGCTGAGGTCTTCCTGTGTATGAAAAAGGGACATAGTTTTAGTTTTTTCTTCATCAATCACACACAATTTTCACCTCCTGACTGCTGCAAATTGAATGTTAACAAATATAACAGACTATCATTCTGAGCCCAGCATTTTTCATTCTTGTCCCAATTTTGGGTGCCCACTACTGTCTATTGATATGCAAAACACTTTTTTCAATCAGCAATTAGTGATCAATAATAAAATCTAGTAAACATCATTTATTTATTGACCAGAAATCTGTAGAAGAATGCTATACCTGGCTCCAGCTGGGCTCCTCCACTTCTTCCTGGCTGGAAGGCCCAGGTTGGACATCGGAAGCCTCAGCTGGGGTGGAAGGAAGAGTGGAAGGAAGAGTGGAGAGGGATTCCCTGACTTCAGTGTGGTCTGACAGAAATCGCAGTCTCTCGTAGTACCACAGCCTGGGGACATAAACGTCATCTGCTGCAGCTCCTGATCTCTGGGAATCTGTGACCTTCTTGCGCTCCCACAGATAAGTGCTCCTCAGGCCACCAATTTTAGCTTTTAAATAAGGGATGGTTGCTGTGGGGACCACCGGCTTCACCAACTCCAGCAGTTTCTCCAGCGCTGCCTGCCTCTTCTGTTTGTGATTATAGTGGGGGTGTCTCACCTGCCACAGACAAGGCAGCTCCCTGTACTTGTCTATGAACAGGGGCAGGAAATTGTGGTCGTTGAACCCATCCATTTTCTCTGCAAGACACAACACAAGACAAACCCTAATGTAAGGCCAAACTCCCCTAATCTTGTTACAATATAGGCTTCCATTTCGAAGCAGTATAGGCCCAAGTTTAGATCTTACCTTCGTTATCACGATCGGCGTCTCCGATGCTCCTTCCTCCGCTCACAGATCGTACGTAAGACGCACGTGTGTTACGCTTTATACACACTGCGAATGCGTATAACTCCGCCCGCCCCTGACGTTCTTTCTAGTCTATTCCTCGCCCCTTTTCGTTCGGTGCAGTGGGGGAAGAGCACATGGCGGATAGACAGCAGGTGCGTGTTAATTGTAGCAACAAGGAGGAGGAGGAGGAGGAAAGGCCGGAGCCTGAAACGTCCCGATCCAGAAGGAGATTTAAGGACTCAAATATGTCCTTTGGGGAGATGTTGGAAATGGTGGACATCCTGAAGAAGTCCAGCTATGATGGAAAGTATGGGCCTTACCCCAACCCCAATATCCGAAAGGCCAAGATCATGGCGAAAGTGGTCAGGAGTCTGCACCGGAAATTCGGGGTACGCCGATCGAAAGATCAGCTCAGGAAACAGTGGTCGGACCTGAAATTACGAGAACATGAGCAGTACAGAAAGATCCAGAGAGTGCTTCAAAAAAGTAAGTAGTTGTGCTGTGTTCCTATTCTTTTTGTGTTTATTACGTTCGTGCTGCTCCATGTGCTTTTAGGAACTGTTGTACAGTTTAAAATGGCAACTTTCATGTTCATGGGCACAATTATTCGTTCGGATCAAACATTTTTCGTTCCAAATATAAAATACCATTGTTTAGCCCATATGCATTTGGCCACGATTTTGACACCCTATACTAGTCTTCAAAGAATTGGGTTGTGTAGATGCCTTTGTTACTAGAATGAAATGCAAACTAGATTCTATGTAAGGAGAGGACACTGAGCAGCTGTTTTCACATCTGGACACTGGAGCACTAGTGTGGGACACAAAAACGCCATTTTTATTAGGGGGACCACACAGGTGCTCCAGTGTATACTATAAGGGGGTCTCCATCTGTGAAGCTCACACTAAACAGGTAAAGTATTGCAGGTTGACAAAGGGCATTAAAAAAATTACAACTTGGAACTCTGCTAAAATTGACAATTGTACCCCACTTCCAAGCAATGTTTCCTATTTATAGTTCTGACATTAAATATCTGTGTGCTAATTATACCATTTTGTTTGACATAGGGGAGAAAAGACTCGGAGAACATCCCTCATCTGAGGAGACCAGAGCCCCCCCCCTCTGGAAGAAGGGGAAATCCCCCCAACACAAGCTGAGCAGGAGGAAGAAGACGTGGTGGAACTAGTCACCACAACAGGTGAGTGTCTTCAACCACAGGCTCAGATAAGAGATGGATGGCGGCATTTTTTTTAAACCAAATTTATTTTGGGGTTCCTCTCTTTTTAGGTGATCGTGAGGTTGTCGATCAAGATCCTTTCACATCCGAAAGTGCCCAGATCCTGATCGGGGAGATCATGGGGTGTAATTTACAATTGGAAATCATCAAGCAAAACATCAATGATGTTATTCCAAAATATAAAAACATCATTGATGTTTTGGGGCGAATTTAAAACCCCTCCAAATCACTTTCTTCTTTTGTGTGCTACAATGTGCTAAATGTTTTTGTGATCCCAAAGCCAAATTTGGAGGATGCACACAGTGTGTCAACATGTGCTATCTGCCATCACGGGAGATCAATGGACGCGTTTTGGGGGTGCAACCCCTTCCTCAATAATAAAGTAGCGGTGAGGAAGGGCTTGCTCCCCCAAAACACATCCCTTGATCCCCCGTGATGGCAGCTAGCACATGTTGACATTGGGAAATTTGTGTGCATCTTCCAAATTTGGCTTTTCCAGGGGTGATTTCCCCCCATCTGAACGCAATATCAAACACAGTTCCTAAATACTCATGTTTGATATTGCCTTCAAGTTCTACCAAATGTGAACTTTGTAAGATCAAGATTTGTGTCTTTCTTGTTGGTTTTACACAGGCCTGTTTTCTATAAAATGGACATTTTGATTTTGGATAATGCCACCACAAAAATTGGTATACAACAAACATGTTGGTTTGTGTGAAAAACCTTTGGTAAATGCACATGTGATTGTGCAGGTATTAAAAAGATTGTTAATCAAGAATGTGTGGATTATTGTCTCAACGCTACAACACTTTTGGGGTGATGTAATTGTTGTTTTATGAGAAAATGGGGGTTATTTCCTAAGGGCAAATCCACTTTGCACTACAAGTGCAGTTTCAGTGCAGTTGCAAGTGCACTTGTAGTGAAATGTGTTTTTGCATTTAGTAAATAACAGCCAACAGTGCTTTGTATAATAAGGTTACACAATCACGACATTTTCTGCACTCCAAACATTTCTGTCAGGCTCAGCTAAAACAAACACAAGCAGTAAATGTCCACAAAGATTTATTTATTTATTTTTTATTATAAAAAGGCTTCACAGATTGTCTGGCATATTGATGGCCCCCCTACCCGCAAAGAACTCCTGGTATCGTAACCGGACATCACGGGCACTCAGGGAGGGCAAGCCAGGACGGCCGCTTTCAAGCTCCGTCAGTGTGGTTTGATGTATGATTCCGGCCTCAGGCCCAACTGAGCCAGCATAGTTGGCCGAATGTTTCCTTAAAAAGTTATGGAGAACACAGCACGCAAGTATTATATGGTTCAGTTTATACTCCGCCATATGGATGGGTGTCATAAATAGGCGGAACCGGCTGGCCAGGATTCCAAATGTGTTCTCCACCACTCTTCGGGCTCTGGCCAGCCGGTAATTAAAAACCCTCTGTTCCGGGGTGAGGGTCCTCATTGGGAATGGCCGCATCAGGTGGTCCCCCAGCGCAAATGCTTCATCAGCAACGAACACGAATGGGAGTCCTTCCACATTGTCCTCTGGAGCTGGCAAGTCCAAGCTGCCATTCTGGAGACGCCTGTAAAACTCCGTCTGGGCGATGACTCCACCTTCGGACATCCGGCCATTCTTCCCCACGTCCACATACAAGAAGTCGTAATTAGCCGACACCACCGCCAACATCACTATACTATCGAACCCCTTGTAATTATAATAGTACGACCCCGAGTTGGGTGGTGGGATGATGTGGACGTGTTTCCCATCAATTGCCCCTCCGCAGTTAGGAAAGTCCCACCGCTGGGCAAAGTGGGAGGCCACAGTCTGCCATTCCTGTGGCGTAGAAGGAAACTGTTGAGGAAAAAATAATAAACATTACTATTTTTTCACAGAAACATGGCAAGCAGATTATACACAAACATTATGGGGCAACCTCCAGATAGCATTTAGTAAGGGGAATTTAACAAGGCCAAAGTATAAGGTACACCTATCATATTCCCCCTCCCCCCCTCTCATGGGCCATTTCTAACATTATGGGGTGTGTGGAAATCTTGGACAGGTAACCCTCTTCACTTCATTGAGAGATGAATGCATAAATAATGGGTATTACTTTGAACAGGCCCTCCTTAGTTACACTATTGGCAGTCCACTGGACAGGTAAGAAGTGTCATAATACAAAGATATAAATACACACTGTACACATTTGAGGACATTTGGATATTCTGCTATTACCTATCAAGATAATAATAGGATACAAAAACTTTAAACAGTACCATTTGAAAGTATACAGGCAGGCCCTTGCACTACATACTTTGGGGAATTCATCCATAAATCTGACCAGTAAAGAGATGGGTATAGTGTGTATGGGCTTGGCAAAGTCAGCAGATAGATGATTGAGGATAGAGAATTGGAATCAGCTGACTTAGCAGTTGGGGGGAGGGAGGGTTACTAAAAATTATTTGGGGACACCACAAAAAAAAGCCTCTGGCACTCTGCCTGAATTTAAATCAAAAATAACATTTCCAAACATTTTAGGGGGTGTTTGGGGTAAAGCACTACTATGGAGCTGATAAAATACATTGTTAAGTGACTACATGAGGTGAATATAGAGCCAGGAGACACCATGCTGGGGAGGTTAGTGAAGGGCAAATATGTATGAAGGACATAAAATAATAATTACATAAAAATCCAGCATGCACGAGGACAAAGGGGACATTCACAGCATATTCCAATCATGGTAATTAGGGAATGAGGAAAGAAATACAATATATTAGCAAACATTCAATACAATAAAATGTGATATAAAAGGATAAAAATCTTACCTTCATATACTCCTTCTGCAGGACCTGTATGATGGCAGAACAGGTCTCTGGGATAATGATCCCCAGAGCCTGGGGGGAGATGCCTGTCGAGAACTTCAAGTCCTGCAGACTTCTCCCTGTGGCCAAATATCGCAAGGTAGCGACCAACCTCTGCTTCGGAGTGATGGCTTGCCTCATGCAGGTATGCTGCCTGCTGATATAGGGGGTCAGCGAAGCCAACAGATGGTGAAACACGGGGTCCGTCATCCTGAGAAAGTTCCTGAAATTATCAGGATTATTCTCACGGATCTCACGGAGCAAAGGCATATGAGAGAACTGGTCACGCTGAAGCAACCAATTCTTGGTCCATGAACTCCTCCCCACTCTGTCCATGGACTGGACTTGTGTCAAGGTCAGGACCCCAACACCAAGCCCCCGCACAGCACGAACTCTACGAGGAGTACGCATACGAAACATGGCTAGAAAACGGTCAGCTACTCAGAACGAAGTAACAGAATGCACTGAAGAACAGCAAGGCCTGTGAAGAGCGACCTGAAAAACAGTAACGAACGAACAAGAATACAATGACTACCTAAAGTCACGCGGAACTTGCTTGCACGCACTGAAGAGCAGATACAAACCCACAAGCACAAACTGAACGGCAGAAAACGATCTGAAAGCCACGAGTCTGAAAAAGCGCGAATCGTCTCTCACCAAACTTTTACTAACACGAGATTAGCAAAAGAAGCCCAAAGGGTGCCGCGCTTGGTTCTGAACCGGCCTTTTCTAGTCTCGTCGTACGTACGTGACCGCGTGGTTGACGATCGGAAATTCCGACAACTTTGTGCGACCGTGTGTAGGCAAAACAAGTTTGAGCCAACATCCGTCAGAAAAAATCCTAGGATTTTGTTGTCGGAATGTCCGAACAAAGTCCGACCGTGTGTACGCCCTATAAGAGTGCTAAAGAGAACTTTTTCATTATTTATTTATTTATTTATTTATTTATTTATTTATTTATTCATTCAGACAAGTGGGATACTTTATATTGAGCACTAAGCACTTTTTATGTTTATTAAGACACTATGTATGGTGTAACAAGCACTAATAAGCACTAATTTATGGTGTAACAAGCACTTGTTTTTTCACACCTTGTTTATTTATTCAGCATTCATATTATTTGTATTTAATATTATCTGACTAGTAATCACAGAGTTGGTTAAAATTAATTTTGTTTTTGGGTCACCCGAGCGCAGCGCATAACTTGTTAATTTATCCTATGCACGTTATATGAAGCGTGATTAGCGCATGCAGCTGGAGGTAGCACAAGTAAGGCATAAGATTATTGTGGCTCACAGAATTTTTCCAATTTGAAAGATAGAAATATAACACCCCGTGAAAAGTGTCAGTATAAAAATAAAAACATTACAAAAATCATAAACTGTGAAAAGTCCATGGAAAAAGTTCACATGAAAAAAATCCAGCACAACAGTAGTTTTTCAATCTTCCTATGTGATAGATCTACTCTTCCACCACACCACTGTGATAGTGACACCACTCCCTCTGAAGAGCGCACTCACCAGAATGTATAGCCTCCCACTCTTGTGTTTGGCAAAACAGCAATTGAACCACACCTGGGTTGCATGTGATGAACAGTGACTGCAATCAAGCTGGCTCCATATATGAAAGACAAATGAATAAAGTGGTCCACATAGCGTGATACCATTTTAACAAATGTATTAAAATCACTCCAAGCACACTTCAATAGTTGCACTCACTTTTAAACTGAAACAAATAAGCCTTTGAACAAATCCACAGCAAACAACAGGATCGATGATCCAACGGTGCACCACAGTCACAGAGGACCTGAAGTGTAAACTGGTGTGTCTCTCAACCAACCTTCTAAGGCCCAGCAGTCCGATCGGCGTAGTCCTCTCCAGACAGCAGTGTCTAATGTCAGTGCGATGGAATGCTGTGTAACCATGCCCCAGACATGTTTCGTCGAAAAGACTTCTTCAATTGGAATCCCAGTTTACACTTCAGGTCCGCTGTGACCGTGGTACACCGTTGGATCATTGATCCTGTTGTTTGCTGTGGATTTGTTCAAAGGCTTATTTGTTTCAATTTAAAAGTGAGTGCAACTATTGAAGTGTGCTTGGAGTGATTTTAATAAATTTGTTAAAACGGTATCACGCTATGTGGACCACTTTATTCATTTGTCTTTCATATATGGAGCCGGCTTGATTGCAGTCACGGTTCATCACATGCAACCCAGGTATGGTTCAATTTCTGTTTTGCCAAACACGAGAGTGGGAGGCTATACATTCTGGTGAGTGCGCTCTTCAGAGGGAGTGGTGTCACTATCACAGTGGTGTGGTGGAAGAGTAGAAGATCTATCAGATAAGAAGATTGAAAAACTACTGTTGTGCTGGATTTATTTCATGTGAACTTTTTCCATGGACTTTTCACAGTTTATGATTTTTGTAATGTTTTTATTTTTATACTGACACTTTTCACGGGGTCTTATATTTCTATCTTTATTACTGTTTTTTGTATAGAATCAGAGTGTCACCGGTATCATGCTGTTTTGACTCATATCGTTACAAATATATATTAGCGCCACTATCTCTATCTGCACACATGTGAGAAGTATAGTTTTGGGATTCAGAACAGGTTGGTATATATACATGTTATAAAAGATAAATAAAACAACATAAATATAGTTTACATAGTAGGATTTACACACAGTTGCTCAGATAAGCAAAAGAACATAGTGAAATTAATTGTTTTACCCATCTTAATCTTAAAGAATTCTTGGATTCTATAACTTTTCTATTCCTCCTACTACTCCTAACAAATGTGAAGCCTGCTTTGCGGTATTTTCTTAACTTACAACATATGTACCCTGTGGGCAAAGATTCACACACGTCTGTGGAATTCTGAGCAAACGACGATCAGTCACGGAAACGTGTAAAAAGAATTCTGGTAATTGTCACTTCAAAAGTTGTCAGCGAGATCCTATTATAACGATACTTTTCTCACCACCTCTCCCTAATATTGAAAAGCTTCAGCAGAGTTACACATTTAATGAAGCACACCACCCGGGGGGAAATTTCCTTGATATCAAAATGTGTGTATTAAAGGTGCAAGCACTCTGGTAAACATATATTAGCAGATTGCTGAAGTAATTTTATGATGCACAGTTGCCTAAATTTATTGCCAGTTGTGGTCTGAATAACAAGGCTTTGTAATTATGTATAAAGCACAAATGCTCTAATTAACAGAGTTATATACTGTCTTATAGGGATAACAAAAATAAAGTTTCCATGGGCCAGGAAAGAAATATTTCTTTGTTGCTAGTCAGACGTCTGCTTTTATTCATTTATTGCCAGTTAATTCTTTTTAAAGTGTATCTAAACCCAATAACAAATATTTTATGTATTGCAGCTTACCAGTCGTTAGATATGATGGCTTTATTTTTAACTGGCTATCCTACCAGCTTTCCATTCTGGGTTGACAATGCTTACTTACCATAAGAATCTCTATGAAGCAGCAGTGTTTTCCCCCTAGGACAGGACTACAGAACACCTCCCCCTCTTTTTGTTTCTCCATAACATAGGTTGGAGGTGTTCTGAAGCCAACAGAGAGATCAAGGAGCAATTCTGATAGGAGTCAGCAGAGAAAACAGGAGGATTTTAACAATATATTGCACGAATATAACAAGATAATTTCTATGGTACATTTAGCATATCAAAAAGTAGCAAATAAGTTCATTGTTAGGCTTTACATACACTTTAGATTTAAATAGAGCATCAGTGATTATTGTAATTAAAGCTGCATAAGTAAAATGTTTAAAAAATGCCCTTTGAAATGACATATTAAAGCTTATATCGGATTTTAATGATCAGGTTTACATTATTTTTTTCAGTTATCATTGCCAATGCTTATTTACTTCAGAGTGGCAGATAAATGCCAGCAATGAAAACAGCGGTGTGGCAAAGTCTAACCAATCAATGTATGGTGAATTGGGCAAAGAAATCCCAATTACCCATTGTAGATTACAGCATATTCTTGTTAAAACGGGCTATGACCTATTACATAACAAGTCTAAAAAAGACATTTATCCATAGTTATATTGTTAGTTGCAAAGTTAGTCAGTTAGTCAAATTCAACCGAGAGAAAAAAATAATAAATAGAAAACTTCCATATGCAGATCCCTATACCCACAGTTGATCCAGAGGAGGCAAAGAAACCCTATAAAGCATGGTCCAATTTGCTCCATCATTTGGGAATACCGAGTGGAGTCATGTAAATCACTGTTTTGATTTGTTATGGAGGTGATGAAATATATAATAAAAAGCATTCTGATTTAAAGTGATTGTAAAGGCTCAAGGTTTTTTACCTTCATGCATTCTATGCATGAAGGTAAAAAACCTTCTGTGTGCTGCTCCCCTCACTGCCTCCCTAGTACTTACCTGAGACCCATCTCGATCCAGCGATGTGTACGAGTGCCTCAGCATTCCGGGGACTCTGCCTCCTCATTGACTGAGACAGCAGTGGGAGCCATTGACTTCCGCTGATGTCAATCACAGCCAATGTGCCAATCAGGAGAGAGAGAAGAGGGACCGAGCTGTGGCTTTGTGTGTGAATGGACACGCAGAGCCGCAGTTCAGGAGCAAGCCTGCTTGGGTGCCCCATTGCAAGCTGCTTGCTCTGGGAGCACGAGGGAGGAACTAAGACCACTGGTGAGGGACCCGAGAAAAGGAGGATCGGGGCTGCTCTGTGCAAAAGTCCTGAGCAGGTAAATATAACATGTTTGTTATTAAAAAAAAAAGAGAGACTTTAATAGCACTTTCAAAAGACCATACTGTACTTCAGAGTGATGCAGTTGAAGCTTTTTAGGAACGTCTGCCCCACTTTGCCATAACCAGTTTAGTTATACTTTGTGTGATTCCCTCAAGCTTTAATCCATAAAAGTAGTGTGGGTAAACTTAATAAAGCGCTACTGATAGTTTTCTGGTGCTATGGTCCTTTAACCACTTCCCTATCCACCCATTGTCATATGACGTCCGCAGGAACACTCTGTCCCTCCGGGTGGGCATCAAATGACGTCCTTGGCTTCCCGGCAGTATATGGGGCCCACGCACTGCATCACTCGGCAGCCGATGCGCTTTTGATTGCTGGTGACAGAACAGGAACATGGATCTGTGTGTAAACACACAGATCCACATCCTGTCAGGGGAGAAGAGACAGATCGTGTGTTCCTAGTATATAGGAACACTGATCAGTCACCTGCCCTAGTCTGTCCCCTCCCCCCACAGTTAGAATCACTCCCTAGGTAACACAGTTAACCACTTGATCACCCCCTAGTGTTAATTCCTTCCCTGCCAGTGACATATATAGTAATCAGTGCATATTTCTAGCATTGATCGCTGTATAAGTGTCACCAGTCCCAAAATAGTGTCAAAAGTGTCCGATCTGTCTGCCGCAATGTCGCTGTCACGATAAAAATCTCAGATCACCGCCATTACTAGTAAAAAAAATGCCATAAATCTATCCCCTATTTTGTAGGTGCTATAACTTTTGCGCAAACCAATCAATATACGCTTATTGCGATTTGTAGAAGAATACATATTGGCCTAAACCGAGGAAAAAAATAATTGGTATATTTAGTATAGCAAAAAGTAAAAAATATTGTGTTTTTTTCAAAATTGTCGCATTTTTGTTTATAGCACAAAAAATAAAAACCACCAAAAAAAGCTCTATTTGTGGGGAAAAAAAATGATAAAAAATTAATTTGGATACAGTGTTACATGGCTGCGCAATTGTCATTCAAAATGTTACAGCGCTGAAAGCTGAAAATTGGCCTGGGCAGGAAGGGGGTGAAAACGCCCTGTATTGAAGTGGTTAAAATAAACAAATCCCCACGACGCATTTCAGAAATTTTACCAACATGTGCAGCAGATTCAGTTAGTTTCCTAGAAGCACTACTTTCACAAAGTGGCAATATTACTTCACTGCTTTTAAAAAGAATTATCTCCAGTTCATAGATAATGAAACTGAAGGTAATTAAGACTTGCTCTGACTTGGCATACAGAGACAAGAACAGTGCCTGTCCCTGTACAAGGTGTAGCAGTGCGGCATATTTGCCACCGTTACCATCTCTCTGTCACTAATAGTTAAAGATCCTGTCAGCTTCACAGCCAATAGCCTTGCAGCAACCAGTGATGCTGCAGTGGGTAAAGCCTGATGGGGAAGCTGAAATCCTAGGCTCCCATCAGGTTCACTCTCACCTTGTAATTGACAGCAGACAGTATGCAGAATCTATAACCTATAGCAGGTTGTTTATTGGCTAAGGATCCACCCACCACATGCTGTCAATTACAAGGACAGTAGACCTGATGGTGAACTAGTGTCTGTGAATCCTTAGCAGGCTCCACACCCTAGGTAAAAAACTATTGTGCAGCCTCAGTTTGTCTTTTGGGCACAAAATAAGGAGAGAGAGGTGCTGGCAATCAGTTCTAGGGAAAGTGGCAAGAATGCATGTATTTTTTTTTAAATTGTAATCTAGGCCTGCGACCAGGCTTTATTGCTTAAAAGATAGGGTCACCTTGAGAAACATGTATTTAGGGTGTAACATTTAACTTGCTCCTAATTACCTGCTTCCCACTGCCAGAACCCCCCTCCCTGTGACTGTGCCATGAGTTCCTCTCCCCTGCAACCACTGTCACACTTGATATTGGCATGGCTGTGCAGGGTTCTGCTCACACAGCTATGACATTAACTCATAGGAATCTGTTATTGAATAAACTACAAGTCCCGTCTGTCATTGTGGCAGATATAATTGTAGCTTCAATGGACTGAAACAGTGCTTATCAGTGTGCTCATACTCCATGGACACTTCCTACAGCTCTGAAACTCATAGCCCATACAGCACTACATATGATTAAGAATTCGTATCACCACAGAGTGGTACTGTGGATATGACACATTTGGACACATTTGTAAATAATGCCACGTTCCGATAATTTGGAATATTAAAGGATAAATTTCTGTATGATGGACTTTGTAGGCATAACACAAGTATAATAAAAATATTTTTATTACACAAATAGAATCAAAACAATTACATAAAATTTCATATATTCACAAAATGTGCTTAAGAGCGTAAATAACACACCATCTACATACATAAAGAGTATTAATGAAAGATTTGGGTAACCATACAGTTCACTCTAATGCCCTGTACACACGGTCGGACTTTGTTCGGACATTCCGACAACAAAATTCTAGGATTTTTTCCAACGGATGTTGGCTCAAACTTGTCTTGCATACACACGGTCACACAAAGATGTCGGAAAATCCGATCGTTCTAAACGCGGTGACGTAAAACACGTACGTCGGGACTATAAACGGGGCAGTGGCCAATAGCTTTCATCTCTTTATTTATTCTGAGCATGCATGGCACTTTGTCCGTCGGATTTGTGTACACACGATCGGAATTTCCGACAACGGATTTTGTTGTCGGAAAATTTTATATCCTGCTCTCAAACTTTGTGTGTCGGAAAATCCGATGGAAAATGTCCGATGGAGCCCACACACGGTCGGAATTTCCGACAACACGCTCCGATCGGATATTTTCCATCGGAAAATTGGACCGTGTGTACGGGGCATAACAGTAATGAGAAAATTTGAAGAGGTAGTGTGTCATATAAAAACTCAGCTCAGCTCTACATGTTGCGCGTATTCAATAAACACTGCTTCAGGAGCTTGTGGCATATTCTATGAATGAAAAAAATTAGCAATTAAGTTCATCACTTTCTTTGTGTTTATTAAACATTAACAAATAGTACTGTTGCTTCAGCGAACCTAGTAAATTCACACCTCCACCCCCAGCCAGACCCCTCCCATGCACACAAATACCACAAAGAAACACACAGAAGAGCCTGAGCATGGGGTATGGGAATTATGGGAACGGTTGTAACATTCAAATTGTTAAATGATTGGGCAGTATAGGGAGAGCTTGTCAGCATATAAATATAGTTATAACCAAGTACTTACTTACATTTATCAAAAAAGAGAGAAGAAATAAGCTGAGTGGAGAGTAATATCAACAGCCCTGATCGACATTCAGGAAAACAGATCTTCAAGTCACTTCTTGAAGTAGTCTGTATATATACATAGATATTATAAATTCAATGCTATATAATTGAAAAGGTCATCAGTGAGAAGAGGAAGGAGGAGATAAGCAATATTCATTGTCTCAACTAATAAAGCCGCCTCATGCCAGATACCCTAGGGTAATTAGTGATATCTGACACAGGTGATAGATTGTATCCAGGAAAAACAAACAGGTACAGGCTGATTTAATTTGAGGAAACCTCCCACTACATGAAAGCCCAGTAATCCAAGGGTATATGGTCCCTGATGTGTATCTGTTTGGGGAAATATAACAAGAGAGGAGCTTTGTCAGCGCATATAGTCAGAGCATATGTCTCATAATTTTGATGCTTAAAATAGCATCTCCAACATGGGGCAATTACCTTAAGGAGTGATGTTTCCTGAAGCTCACCGCTCAGATGACAGCACCGCACAGGGTAAGAGCAGCCGTGAGAAGCGCCAGCCCAGGGCGTCTCTTTGTACGACCGTCCCGGCAGTGACGTCAGTCCGCTCGGCCAGATATAACATTCACACACACGGCCGGGCTCTACTGCACATGTACCCGACCTCAGTTAAAATAGGTAAATATATAGCTGTCCAATTAGATCAGACATGCATTGATCTATAATTCTAGAGAACTAGTTAGTTAGATAACTACCGTAGTTAGTTGAAAAGAACCTGGTCCCAGGTTGTCTTCCTGGTATGCCTTTTTTCTACCCCCTTTCCTTTTTCTTTCCTTCCCTTTTGATCCCCCTCTCCCCCCTTTCTTTTCTACTAACTAGTTCTCTAGGATTATAGATCAATGCATGTCTGATCTAATTGGATAGCTATATATTTACCTATTTTAAGTGTTAATTTTAATACAAATATGATCCTAGGAATGTATTTGACATGTATGGTTTCTGTAATGTTGTCTCGCTGTGACCTGGTTGCTACACTGCCCCCTCCAGTGTTCTCCCGCTTTCTCCTCCCCTTTTTTCTTTTTTCTGTTCCCCCCCTTCCTTTTTCCTTTCCCCTCTTTTCTTTTTCCTTTCCCCTCTCTCCTTTTTCCTTCAATGCATATTTCTCTTTTTCCGATCCTTTTCAATTCCTATTTTCCTCTACTGACCGTTGGCATGGTGGTGTGGTGTGTTATGCAGCCGCAAAGCGCCGCCTGATTTAGCCAACTCGGCTTTCAGCAGCGCTTTGAGCTCCAGAAGGGAGACAGATCTGTCTCCTCCTGTTGCTATGCTTTGCGGCTGTGCCGAACACCCAAACCCGCCCCCCGCTCCTATTGGATGCTGTGTGGCGGTTCGGAGGTTGGGCACATGCGCAGTAGAGCCCGGCCGGGTGTGTGAATGTCATATCCGGCTGAGCGGACTGACGTCACTGCCGGAACAGTCGTACAAAGAGACGTCCTGGGCTGGTGTCTCACAAAGCTGCTCTTACCCTGTGCGGTGCTGTCATCTGAGCGGTGAGCTTCAGGAAACATCACTCCTTAAGGTAATTGCCCCATATTGGAATTGCTATTTTGAGCCGACCTCAAAGCCCAATAGCCAGAGACATATTCTCTGACTATATACGCTGACAAAGCTCCTCTCTTGTTATATTTCCCCAAACAGATACTCATCAGGGACCATATACTCTTGGATTACTGGGCTTTCATGTAGTGGGAGGTTTCCCCAAATTGATTCAGCCTGTACCTGTTTGGTTGTCCTAGATGCAATCTATCACCTGTGTCAGATATCACTAATTACCCTAGGGTATATGGCATGAGGCGGCTTTATTAGGTGAGACAATGAATATTGCTTATCTCCGCCTTCCTCTTCTCACTGATGACCTTTTCAATTATATAGCATTGAATTTATAATATCTATGTATATATACAGACTACTTCAAGAAGTAACTTGAAGATCTGTTTTTCTGAATGTTCATCAGGGCTGAGGATATTACTCTACGCTCAGCTTACTCCTTCTCTCTTTTTTGATAAATGTAAGTACTTGGTTATAACTATATTTATATGCTAACAAGCTCTCCCTATACTGCCCAATCATTTAACAATTTAAATGTTACAACCGTTCCCATAATTCCCATACCCCATGCTCAGGCTCTTCTGTGTGTTTCCTTGTGATATTTGTGTGTGTGGGAGGGGTCTGGCTGGGGGTGGCGATGTGAATTTACTAGGTTCACAGAAGCAACAGTACTATATATTAATTTTTAAAAAACACATAGAATGTGATGAACTTAATTGCTAATTTTTTTGTTTATAGAATACGCCACAAGCTCCTAAAGAAGTGTTTATTGAATACGCGCAACATGTAGAGCTGAGCTGAGTTTTTATATGACACACTACCTCTTCAAATTTTCTCATTACTGTAATGCCGCATACACACGACGGTTTTCTCCATCAGAATAAACTCTGACTTTTTTTCAACGGAGTTCTGCTGAAACGGACTTGCCTACACACGATCACACCAAAGTCCGATTGTTTAGAACGCGATGATGTACGACAGGACTAGAAAAAGGAAGTTCAATAGCCAATAGCCAATAGCTGCCCTTGCGTTGTTTTTGGTCCGTCGGAACAGCATACAGACGAGCAGTTTGCCCGATAGGAACTGATTCCGACGGAAAGATTTGAAACATGTTCTATTTCTCGGTCCGTCAGAATTTTCGAAAGAAAAAGTCAGATGAAGCCCACACACGATCGGAATGTCCGATGGAATGATTCCGTCTGACCTTTTCTGCCGGAAAGTCCGGTCGTGTGTACTTGACATTAGAGTGAACTGTTTGGTTATCCAAATCTTTCATTAATACTCTTTATGTATGTAGATGGTGTGTTATTTACGCTCTTAGGCACATTTTGTGAATATATGAAATTTTATGTAATTATTTTTGATACTATTTTTGTAATAAATATATTTTATTATACCTGTGTTACGCCTACAAATTCCATCATCCAAAAATTATTTTTTTTTATTTTGCTGCATTTTAAAATGTCTAACTGTGTATTGGAAGTATGTGGTCTGGTATGGCTCAGGAGGGGGGGTCGTACTCTCAACCCCCCTCCTTTCCTGGCCATCCAGGCTATCCAGGCTGCATACTCAGATTAAGGCCCCTTTCATACTGGTACAACACGACAGTCGTACTACCGTGGATCCAACTTTGCCCTGCGACTTGAAGTCTGACTTGCATCCGACTTCAATGAACGGGGATCCGACTTTGATCTGCGACACTTTGTGTCTGGTATGAATCTTTAGGGGGAACTCCATGCCAAATTAAAAAAAAAAAATGGCATGCGTTCCCCCTCCCAGCTCATACCAGGCCCTTCTGTCTGGTATGGATTTTAAGGGGAACCCCCACACCTAAAAATTGGTGTGGGTCCCCCCAAAATCCATACCAGACCCTTATCCAAGCACGTAGCCCGGCAGGTCAGGAAAGGGGGTGGGGAGGAGCGAGCGCCCCCCGGAACTGTATCAGACCACATGCCTCCAACAAATGGGGGCTTTTGGGGCAGGGGGGCCTTGCGCCCCCACCCTAAAGCACCTTGTCCCCATGTTGATGAGGACAAGGGCCTCTTCCCGACAACCCAGGCATTGGTTATTGGAATCTGGAAGCCCTCTTCAACAAGGGGGCCCCCAGATTCCAGCTGCTCACCCTATGTGAATAAGTATCGGGTACATTGTACACCTGCCCATTCATCTAAAAAAGTGTAAAAAATAAAACACATTCCACATGTTTTTAAAGCAATTTATTAAGGCAGCTCCGACGTCTCTTCCGATCTCCTCTCGCCTCTCCGGCCCTTCTGCCTCCTCTGCTGACGTCTTCTGCCTCTGCCGGTTCTTCTCCCCTCTCCGGGTCTTCTCCGCTGATGTCTTCTAGCCCTGTCTTCTAGCCCTCTTGTCCCTCTGCTGTCTTCTGTCTCTGCTGGGTCTTCTCCGCTTTCTTCTCGCTCTTTTGCCAGGTCTTCTCTGCTGTTTTCTCCCTCTGTTCTTCTTACAATGTTGACTTGACACTTTCTCCCGCTCTATTGCTGGGTGCACGGTGTGCCACTACCTATATTGGCATGGGGCGGGGTCACCGGGTGATGTCATCAGGAGGCCCCGTCCCTTATGATGTCACCGCCCCATCATGCCCCGGGTGGTGACGTTATAAGGGGCAGGGCCTCTGGATGACATCACCCGGTGACTCCGCCCCATGCCGGGAAAAGAACCGGAGAGGGCTAGAAGACATAAGTGGAGAAGACCCAGAGAGGGGAGAAGAACCGGCAGAGGCAGAAGACGTCAGTGGAAGAGACAGAAGAGGGGAGAAGAGATCGAAAGAGTCAGTGGAGCTGCCTTAATAAATTACTTTAAAAAACATGTGTAATGTGTTTTATTTTAGATACTTTTTTTAGGTGAATGGGTATGGGGGGCAATGTACCCCATACTCATTCACATAGGGTGGGGGGCCAGAATCTGGGGACCCCCTTGTTAAAGGGGCTTCCAGATTATGATAAGCCCCCCGCCCACAGACCCTGACAACCAACGGCCAGGTGCTTTGGGGTGGGGGGCTGCCGCAAAGCACCCACCCCCCATGTTGAGGGCATGTGGCCTGATATGGTTCAGGAGGGGGGTTCTTGCTCGTCCTCACCCCCTTTCTTGACCTGCCGGGCTGTGTGTTCTGATAAGGGTCTGGTATGGGTTTTGGGGGACCCCGTGCAGTTTTTCAGTGTGGGGGTTCCCCTTAAAATCCATACCAGACCGAAGGGCCTGGTATGCTCTTTGAGGGGGAACCCATGCCGGTTTTTTTTTTTTTTTTTTGTGGCGTGGAGTTCCCCTTCATGATCATCAGAGCACAGGTGACAGGCCGAAGTCGGATCAGAGACAGCGATCCAACGTTGATCAGTGATATTCATTGGGCTGAAGAAGGATCAAAGTTGGACCAAAGTAGTGCAGGGACTACCGTATATACTCGCGTATATAAGTCGAGATTTTTAACCCTTTTTTTTATAGGCTGAAAGTGCCCCCCTCGACTCATACTCGAGTCACCGCCGTCTGCCTACATGATCAGCGTGTCATGCAGGCAGACGGCAGCCAGCGTGTGATAATAAAGTTCGGAGGCTATTCCAGCTTTCAAAAGTCGCGCCTCCTCCTCATCTGTGATAGGCTGAACACTCCATTTCCCAGCAGTCAGTGTACAGCCTATCACGGACATTCTCTCATCCTCGTCCGTGGTATGAGAATGAGAGAATGTCCATGATAGGCTGACCTCTGACTGCTGAGTGTTCTGCCTATCACAGAAGAGGAGGAGCTGTTTGAACAGTGGAATGGCCGCCGAACTTTATTATCACATGCTGATTGGAGGATGAAGATTGCCACAGGGAGGATGGAGATCGCCACACGGAGGTTGCACAGGACACAGGTAGGCTGCACAGGGACACAGGACGCATACACATGTACAGGACACATGCACATACACAGGAACAAAGGACACATGACACATACATATGTACAGGACACAGGGACACATGCACATGACACAGGGACACAGGACACATGCACATGTACAGGACACAGGGGCACAGGGACACAGGACACATGCACATGTACAGGACACAGGGACACAGGGACACAGGACACATACACATGTACAGGACACAGGGACACAGGGACACAGGACACATGCACATGTACAGGACACAGGACACATGCACATGTACAGGACACAGGATACATGCACATGCACAGGATAAAGGTAGGCTGCACAGGACACATGCACAGGACACGGGGAGGCATGCAGCTGCAAATGGGCATTGTTGACCCTTTTTTTCCATTTACAGTAGCTGCTGCATTTCACACCCTTGTCTTATACTCGGGTCAATACGTTTTTCCCAGTTTTTTGTGGTAAATTAGGGGCCTCGACTTATACTCGGGTCGACTTATACTCGAGTATATACTGTACTTTGAAGTCAGCACGACTTGAAGTCATACTAATATGATTGTTTATCGTGGGAAATCATGGGGAAAGACTTGTCATGCGACTTTGCAATCCCAAGCCGTAGGATAAGTCAAAGTGTGAAAGGGACCTAAGGGTCTGGTATGACCCCTTAGGGGTCTGCTATGTATTTTGGGGGACCTTTGGTGTTTGTATGTTTTGTTTTGTTTAAAAAAAAAGGAGAGAAATTCCATTTGCTAGCAATTTAAAACACCTTTTTCCTTTGTAAATATCAGTGCTTTGAAAAAAAAACACTACTCCCAGCACCCATTCTATGTTTTTTACTTTTGCTGCATTGAGCGCTGTGGCTGGTGAGAAGTGATGCAGATGGGCTTCTGACTTGAGAGATGAGTGGATACAGTGATCACTAATTGGGCATTTGTGCTGGTTTATAATCTGACCAGCCTGGTATTCTGGTGTTTTTATTTAGTGTGAGCGGTTACGGAATCACATTTGGGTGCTGCACTACGGTAGATTCATATTACTTTTTGGACACCATACATGATTGAAAAATTGGGGACTGTACTTTGAGTTATTTTTTTATAATAACCTTTTTTTGTCATTTTTGCTTTTGCTCCAGTTTTTTTCAAGATGTCATAATTGGACTATAGCACTTTATATATATTCTATGGATGGTTGGACTTACCTGACATTTATAGTATTGCATGTTGTTTTTCTATATTGTACTTTGAATTGCACTAAGCACTTTTGATATTGTTTGTAAATTGTATATATAGCAATATTTGACACAACACATTAGTACTTTATGATATATGTTTGCACTAGTATATGCATTTATTTTAGTAGATGATTTACATGCCATTCATTAATTTAGTAGACACTTTGGTGTGCGGATCACCGCTGCTCACCTTACACTTTGTCTCCAGGAGTTCGTTTCTGGCTGAGGTTCCCCATTACTTTCCTAGGCCAACATTTGGCCATTTGTTTGTACAAGAAATTCAGAATTTGGGCTTGGTTAACCTTTGTCCCTTTTATAATATTGCCTTCAGCTCTTGAAAAGCTCTCTTTATCTTTTCATTTCATTTCACACAGTGAACTTTTTCCCTTTGGGGATTTAGGCCTTAACTTTGCTTTGACATGAGACTTATGCCCCGTACACACGGTCGGACATTGATCATTCCAACAACAAAATCCTAGGATTTTTTCCGACGGATGTTGGCTCAAACTTGTCTTGCATACACACGGTCACACAAAGTTGTCAGAAAATCCGATCATTCTGAACGCGGTGACGTAAAACACATACGTCGGGACTATAAACGGGGCAGTAGCCAATAGCTTTCATCTCTTTATTTATTCTGAGCATGCGTGGCACTTTGTGCGTCAGATTTGTGTACACGCGATCGGAAATTCCGACAATGGATTTTGTTGTTCGAAAATTTTATAGCCTGCTCTCAAACTTTGTGTGTCGGAAAATCCGATGGAAAAAGTGCTATCGAGCCCACACACGGTCGGAATTTCCGACAATGCGCTCCAATCGCACATTTTCCGTCTGAAAATCCAACCGTGTGTACGGGGCATTAGACCCCTTTCACACTGGGGCCCCAGTGTGAGAGCCCAAATGCTTTCAAATGCTTGCAGGATGTTAGAAGAAGTCCTTCAAGCAGCATCTTTGGGGCAGTGGAGTAGCGGTGTATACACTGCTCTTCCACCTTCCCTGCCCATTGAAATCAATTAATAGCGCCCGAAAAGCACCACTGCTGAAGCGCTTTGCAGGCGCTTCGGCAGTGGCACTTTTTGCATGCTATTAACCCTATCTTTGGCCACTAGCGGGGGTTAAAAAATGCCCCGCTAGTGGCCAAAAAGCGCCGCTAAAATCACGGTAAAGTGCCGCTAAAACTAGCGGTGCTTTACCGCTAATGCAGCCCCTTTGTCAGTGTGAAAGGGGTCTTAGTCATAATATTATGGTAAATGATGTTAGTTCAAACAGGGTATTCTAAAAACACCTCTCAATTTTCCTCACCACCTGAATTTGAGTAGCAGACAGGGTCTCTGAAATTCCCACCTTTGATATACCTTTTGCTGATGACCCTTTAGGTTACATTTTGGGTTTATTAAGTTAACACAGTATATTTGAAAGTTCTTTCTCTTTCTGGATTAACACAAGTTTAGACTGAACTTTGGCTGTGTGGGTGTCCATCAGACTTTTGCCATATATAGTATATAGTAGTAGTAGTCTCTCTACCGCAGCTTCCATTGTGTCAATAGTTGCTAAAGAAGTAGTGGGTCCAGGCTCCATTAATTTACTGACTTGGATTTATCTGCCATGTAAACAATGGGGAAAGTATATAGTGACATCCCTGACCACATATGGCCACATGGCCATATTTGGGCAACTATATTGCCCAAATACGGCCATGACCATATTTGGTCAATGACATCACTCAGGAGACCCTGCTGCTTTATTTACTTTTAGTGACAGGACCTCAGGAAAAGTCATTGAAATTCATTCACAGTGAGTCAGAGACAGAATTGGATGTGTCCATCGGTTGACTGGAATTTTTTTTTTTCGATGGGTACCTGGCAATGCTCATCCTGATTTATTGTTTTTTTTTTTTTTATAAAGGACTTTGAGTAAAAATTGTGTAAGTGTACATATTTACTGTTTACTTTTTTGTGCAAATGAGTAGAGCTACTATGTATTGATAAAGGGAGCTTCCAGATTCTGATAAGCCCCCAACCCTTGTCCTCATTAACATGGGGACAAGGTGCTTGGACTAGTACAAAAGTTCATATAACTTAAGAGTCTTTTTGACATGTTTTCTAGTTCAGAGCAACAAATGCAGTCAGTGCATTTTGGGAGATTTACTGTATATCCATCGCATCTCTAAAACAATATAGAGGTGGCAAAGCCAGTTGGTCTGGCAATCAGGCTGAAGTATTCAAATAAAATATCATATAATCAATAGAGCCCATATCTATGTCCAGTGTATGGTTATATTATTAGACTTAACTGCCATAGTATTTAATAACTTAAATTGTAGAAAATATTGTACAATTAATCACAACACAAGAAATCACATTTTCACATACTGTATGATTGGAAGTGAAAAAGAGGGGGAGAACTGACCTTGAACTGTAGATGTTAATGGATTCATGACGAATGTACTAGAGGGCTTATTATAAGGCTTTTTAAAAATATCTGCATACTAAAAATACATTTAGAAATTAAGATAAAATTGAGGAGTCACTATGTGATGTCCTGTGATAAGAACAGAGTTAAAGATAGGCGTAGTGGGAGTATGGATTGGTGAAGAACATTATGAAGGACTGCAGAGAGTATGCTGGCCAACTCCTTTCAGGACATATTTGCTTTCCAGTTCTGAGGTGTCTTACAACAAAAAAACTTGGCAAATAGTAAAATATGCCTTTCCAGATCACATTCCACAGGTTCATGGCAGGCACATGGGGTATATGGCAGGCAGGCAGGCACATGTTGCAGTCCTTGGTACCATTAGTGCCTATAATAGGTGTCTCCTTCAGGGATAAGATTCCTTTTGGACAATCAGATTGTTCATATCTGGCACCCACATGTGTCTCATTCCCTCGTTAAAAGCATGTTTACCTCTTTGATAAAAAGAAACAATCTTAACCAAGGGTTATGGTTTCCTGTTTTCAAGGGCTACCAGCTTGGAAGATAGATCCTGGGGATAGTCCTTGGTAGCAATATTGTTGCTCCAAGGGACACCAGCTATTTGGTTGAGTGAAAGATAGGTCCTTGTGAACATACATACTAGCATACTCTCCACAACACTGCCAGACAATGCCTCACAGTATGTGTATATATATATATATATATATATATATATATATATATATATATATATATATATATATATATATATATATATATGACAACTAATGTTTATGGGAACCATCCATATTGATAATGGAAAACTAATGACTATAGGTATCTTAGAAAACAAAGGAAATATTTAATGTGACTGATGGTGGTATCCGACAGGGCAAAATTGCAGCCACATGGGTCCTAGTTTAGAGACTTAGCCCATCTAATCACAAATTAATTTTAATAGGTACTTCTGTGATAGAGAGAAAACACTAATGCATATTTCAGTCTCCAGGGACTTTCTGCCTAGCAAATAGAATAATATATGTTTTCTTGATACAGTACATTTCTCCATTAATGAATGTCAATGAAGTGACATATACACCTGGAATTATTTTATGTTGATCTCCTGAGCAACAGCTTTTGCAGATCTACGTTATTTAATTTGTGAAAAATAAAAGCATTTCCTTTTTTGTATTTACTGAAATTATGTACTTTTCATTTTAGCATACATTTCTAATAGCCTTTAATAATCACATTCTTCATGATAGGTGAACGTTTATTAAAAGAAAACATAATTGTTAAGAACAACACAGGTCAGAGAATGGATTTTGGAACTCTTCAATAATAACATTGCGATAATAGCTTATACGATTAGATATGATTGATAGTAAAATTGGGCCCCCATTGCTTCTCTGCACATTAAAACATGTGTCTGTCTTCTTTCTGATGCCCCTATTGCAAACAAAGAAGAATAGACTGGTATCAGCAGGTGTTCAATTAATCAAAAAACATGAACTCCCTTTTATGGAAGTCACTCGCTGAGCATTATTAAAATATTAAGTTATAGGAATTAAAAAAAAGTTTCTCATTGAGTTTGTAACTTTAGCAATGACAAATGTCTAAGCAACTCCTAACATAAAAAAAGTCTTGTGACAAAATAAATACCATTTTTAAATAAAAGCTATTTTTCTGTAATTTTGTATTCTTTGTGGACATTTATGAGCCTTAAATAATGGTCTGCAAAGTAGATGTATCAATGTATTAAGTCTGTTTTCCTGTCTCCTCAATGTCTCATATGTGAATGGCAATGGGTTACCGTAGTCTCTCTCCCTCTCTCTCGCTGTATATATATATATATATATATATATATATATATATATATATATATATATATATATATATATATATATACAGTAGTACAGGTTGCCAAGAGTGGGTCCTCGATGGCTGCTATGTGGCACAAATATTAGGGTTGTGGTCCTTTTAAGTTGGTTGGTGTACTCTGGTGGTTCACCTGATTCTTGGTATTCATAGAGAGTCATTTGGGACCCGGAAATTTGGAGATCCAGAGTGACATTTGGGTGGTAAAAGGACCTCCACTCCAAAAGATAGGAACTCCAGTCCATACAGGGTAAGTCAACCTCCAGGAAGCAGCACATATAACAGGAAGTTCCTAGTATTAGGTGTGGTGGGGAGTAGGAGTTAGAGAGAGAGACCTGTGGAGTGTTGCACGTGTGCCAGAAGCTGCCAAACAGCCTGGAGTTGAAGTTGGACTGTGCTAACCTTGGAGAAAATCCCATCTATGAACTTTACATTTCATTATGTTTCCTTTATGCTGTTTGTGTGGAAGATAAGCTAACTTTTTTGTTATGTTTTCTGGAATTAGGTGAACTCCGTGTTGCTGCAGAAAGTGCTGTTTTGTTTCCATTTAAAGAAAAATGAATACCTTTACTGTATTAAGACAAATGGCTTTTCAGGTGGTCCCAAGGAGCATTACCACTAAATATTACAATGTGTATATATATATATATATATATATATATATATATATATATATACACAGCATATGTATACAGTACTGTATATATATAGAGAGAGAGTTTGTGTGTGTGTGTGTGTGTGTTGGTATACATGCACATACCAACACACTCAGTGTTCACTCTAGTAGGTACACATGTAGGTTAGCAAATAGCTGAAGAGTGATTCATGTGTCTGCATCTCAATAAAACATACAGATGTGGTCAAGCTCTTCAGCTGCTTCTCAACCAGACATTAGAATGAGGAAGATGAATATTCTAAGCAGCTTTGAATGTGGAAAAAGTGTCGGTACCAGATGAGGTGGTAGCTGCAGAATCTCAAAAACTGCTGCTCAATGTGGCAGATAAGAATGGTCAGACTTATTCAAGCTGATAAGAAGTCCATAACAATGCAAAACAGTGGTGTGCGGAAGGGAATCTCTGAATGCACAACATAATAGATTTTAAAGAGAAGGGTCTAAAAGATTATACAGTATTTGATTTTACTCCTATAAGCTAAGAACAATAAAATGAGGCTACAATGGGTACTGTAACAAATATACCCTCAGAGATTTTCCTGCTCTTAGCACCAGCAAATTGAGAGTGTTCATCACTGGAGCAGGTTAAAGTGTTTGAAACCCTAAACAAAAAGAGCTCCTGTTCCCTTATAGCAGGTTAAACAGCAACGTGCTTGTACTGTCTAACTTGTCCCTCTCTAAGCTGTAAAAAATCTGGCTCGTTCTACCCTCCTTCCTGTAAACTGACCATGGTTTATCATGGCTGTTGAGACCTGACAACGTGGTCAGTTTAAGTGCCTCCATCATCTGCAGCTCTCCTCTCTCCCCCTCCGTCCCTGCCTGTCAGCTCCGTGTGTCACTGCCAGCCCCTCTGTTTTACCTAGCCATACCACACTGCGTACGTTTTTTTTTTTTTAACAAAGCCTCTAAATACCTTATTCAGAAACTTTTTAAGGATCAGAATAGCAATAATGGATACTATGAGTTGCGCGTGTCTATGTTAAAATATGTGGTTGCAGCTGCTTTGTGTGTGCTGTGCTGTGCTGTGTGTATATGTGTAAAAGGTTACCAGCTCAGTTAAAGTGTTTTTAACCTTAAAAATGTAATTCACTGCCAGCCTCTCTCTTGTATCCAGGCATAACACACTGAAAAAGTGTTTTTTTTAAAACAAAGCCTCTTAATACTTTTTTTCAGAGATCTTCTGGCCAGTCACGTGACTCCAGGCTGCTCTCCTACTCTGATTCAGGGCTACAGCAGGAAGGTCTGAGCAGCCAGGACGGCAGTCATTTAACCCCCCAGCTGACATCAGAGGAAGATCTCGGCCCCTCCCGCTGTACCCCTGGATTGGAGTAGGAGAGTCACGTGACCGGCCTGAAGATTTCTGAGAAAAAAAAAGTATTAAGAGGCTTTGTTTTAAAAAAACACTTTTACAGTATGTTATGCCCGGATACAAGAGAGAGGCTGGCAGTGAATTACATTTTTAAGGTTAGAAACACTTTAGCTGAGCTGTTAACCTTATACACATATACACACAGCACAGCACAAACAAAACAGCTGCCACCACATATTTTAACATAGACACGTGCAACTCATAGTATCCATTGTTGCTATTCTGATCCTTAAAAAGTTTCTGTAAAACTCTCTGTCATGCCCACACAGGAATGTAAAAGAGTTTTAAACCACAAAAGAACTTATTATCATCACTTATTAGAGTATTCAGAAATTAAGGTTAAGATTATTATTTTTACATATCATTTTAATGAAAGAAAAGAAAAACAGTGGGATAAAATATTTACAGAAAAAAAAATGTAATTTCTGATCCCTGAAGATGGTCTTACAGAATTAACGCACCCAAGCAAAAGGTCTGAGGAGTGTACTGAAGGAGCTGGAGAATATTGTATTATGCCCCATACACACGGTCGGATGTTTGATGGGAGCTGGTTGACGGAAATTCCAACCGTGTTTAGGCTCCATCGGACATTTTACATCGGAATTTCCGTCACACATAATTTGAGATCTGGATCTCAAATTTTCAGACAACAAAATCCGTTGTCGTAAATTTCGATCGTGTGTGCACAATTCTGACGCACAATGTTCCACGCATGCTCAGAACAAAGCAGAAGAGCCACACTGGCTATTGAACTTCCTTTTTCTTGGCTCGTCATACGTGTTGTACGTCAACGCGTTCTTGACGTTCGGAATTTTCGAGAAGATTTGTGTGACCATGTGTATGCAAGACAAGTTTGAGCCAACATCCGTCGGAAAAAATCCATGGATTTTGTTGTCAGAATGTCTGATCATGTGTACGGGGCATTACTCTTCAGCGGACACACCCTCACTGCCAACTATTCAAAATACATTGATGTTTTCATCTGACAAAGTTTCACAATCCAACAACCAACATATTATTGCACGGAATTAATACTCAATTTGTAAGAAATCAAATATGAAATGGATATTATGACTATATTTTAGGGGATTGCATGTGTTCCATCCACCTTGTGGACATTGTAATATAGGTGTGTTTGGTATCTACGTGATTGGAATTTTCACATACATCAGTGTAACCACTTTTTCTAAAGGTGACTCCATCATAGTATTAATTATGAAATATGAATAGAGTTGCAGCAAAAACTTGAGACCTGCTTCCACACAGCTTATACTTTTAATCCCAACCAACCCCTGCGATCAAAGCGCACCTGAAAAAGCTGAGCTAGGCCTATCCTCTCAGACTCCACAGATAAAAGTCTACATTGCTCGAGACACATAGCTCTTGTTTAGATCACCCAATTAAGCCGATCCAGTGGAAGCTAAGTCGTAATGTGTATACCAGTAACCCTTTGAAGGTTCTTCACACCTTTCAGATGCACTTATCCACCCTTTTTATGCAGTGGCCCCCCTACAACCATGGCCGAGACCATTCTCTCTCAGGTCACCTTACTGACTCTTTCTACAAATCAACATGAGCGGTTAGATAACCCTATCACCACTAAGGAAGGGGTAAATGCTATCAAATCTCTCAAATCATGCAAATGACGGGGTCCAGATGGCTTCTCAGTGACGTATTAAAAAAAGTTTGCTGATAATTTGGCTCCACTGTTAACAAATGCCTTTAATGCCCAAACCACACTCAGACGATACCTTCTGGTCTAACTATAGACCCATTTCACTCCTCAATTTAGACATCAAACTCCTGGCCATTTATTCCACTTCGACAGGCTAGGGATAACATGCATAGAGTAGCCCTCCTAATCCACACTGCTAAATGAAGCAATGTTACAGCCTGTCTAATATCACTGAATATCAGGAAGGCTTTTGACACAGCTTCCTGGCCGTATTTCCACCACATGCTGCCCTCACTTGCTGAATTGGGTATCGTCCCTCTATAATGGGCCCTGAGCATATGTTAAGTATGCTGGCTATAAATCTGATCCTTTCGATAGAAGACAGGGTACCCATCAGGGCTGTCTCCTCTCGCCCCTCCTATTCATTCTCATTATTGAGCCCCTTGCTCAAACGATCCGCTCATATCCTAACATCTGCACGCTAGAACTGGGGGCCAACATCACAAGCTATGCCTAACTGTGGATGATATTCTTGCTTTTTTGTTCTTGGCACATATTTCAGCCCCAAACCTCCTACACACCATTGCCCAATTTTCTCGTATTTCTGGTCTCTGTGTTAACCCACAAAAATCTACAACCCTAAATCCTGCCCTGTTGCCTAAAGCTGGCTCAGGATGCCTTGTCTTTTCACTGGGCCACTGGCAAGCTACCCTATCTAGGCATCACCTTAATAGCTACCCTCTCTGACCTATATTCAGCCAATCATCCGCTAATTCTATGCCACCTCTTTCAGCTTATGCATCAGTGGTCTTTTGTACCCTCGTCCTGGATAGGCAAAATTAACATTGTTAAAATGGTGATTCTGCCAAAAATGCTATATTTATTCAGAGTTCTACTGACTCCCATTTCCCATATTTCCTAAGAATACTGCAGCGTCAAGCAAATGCCTTTATTTGGGGAATGAAGGAGCCACGCATCCCTAAAGTGGCATTATACTTCCAGAATATCTGGGGGGCTAGGCTATCCGAATGTTACCGTTTATTATAATGTAGCTCTTCTAGCCTAACTACCAAAGTATCATGCAGTGCAGAAAGCCCCACTGTGGGTTGCATTGGAATCAGTGGACTGCGATCCACTTTCCCCCACAGACCGCAATGATCTCTCAAATCCCATTACTAGATTTTACCTTGCTACCTGGGATAGGTTTAAGACGACCTACATCCTTCAGTCTTCTCATGTACCGCTTTTCTCCTTTCTCCGAAATACCTCCTTCTATCAAACGAGGACTTCGCCTGATTCATTCCATCCTTGGGTGGTGACTAATGTAATTATATAGTGGAAAAATACAAAAAATACTTATGCGCTGCTATGTAAAATAACCACCCTAAAATTCCTAAGACTAATGAATTGCTGCAACCATTTCTATAGTGAACTCATACACTAAAATTAAAAATTATATTGGAAATGAATGGTGCACTTGTTTGAAATTAGTCCCAATATATAATTATAACCCAAAGAGTCATTTGTTGTAATAATATGTATTAATTAAATAAAAAATTAAATATAAATGTGTACAATATAAGTGTCCTTATTTAGTCCATATTGTGCCCACATCCACTATTGTGATTAAACAAATGAAAAACTATCCTCCACCAGGCACCAGTAAGTGAACTGGCAGCTCACCTTCTATAAATGACCATAAAGGTCACACAGCACTTTCAAAATGTGTTGCTCTCTCCAGAGTTACGTATCCCACTAGATCGATGAATCCCACTGGTAATGATCCCTCTGCTGGGTTTAGTCTGGGTCCACTCTGCTCACTTTCGATTTATTCCAGTGTGCTTCACCAAATCAAATCTTCTACTCTTCAGAAATCTAAGACCCACTGCTGGCTCCCCTGGCTCCGTCCTGGGTGTGCTAGCCATCTCCAGCGCTCCCTCCTCAGTCACACACCGCCCGATGGCGAGCACACACAGGACGGAGCTGGGGGAGCCTGCAGTGGGTCTTTGATTTCTGAAGAGTATACTATTTAATGTGGCAAAGCAAACTGGTATAAATCAATGGTGAGCAGAATGGACCCAGACTATACACAGCAGAGGGATCATTACCAGTGGAATTAATTGATCCAGTGGGATTTATTGATCCAGTGGGATACGTAACTCTGGAGAACAACATATTTTGAAAGTGCTGTGTGACCTTTATGGTCATTTATAGAAGATGAGTGGCCAATTCACTTACTGGTGTCTGGTGGAGGATAGTTTGTTTTTCCTGCATGAAGGATTACTACAGCACTACTACTTTAGAAGTGGATATCTTTGGCAGAAGAGGATTGTTTACTTACCTGCGGCATTTTTTGTATATGCCTATCTGGACTGTTTTTTTATTTGTTTAATCACTGTAATGGATGTGGGCAAGATATGGACTAAATAAGTACACTTATATTGTGCACATTTTTATTAAATTTTTTATTTACGGTAATTATTACATGTTATTAGAACAATTGCATCTTTGGGTTATATTTATATATTGCGACTAATTTCGAACAAGCGCATCATTCATGACTAATCTAATTAGACTCCATAAGCTAACTACCTCCATGTCATTTAAAACCTTCCCCACGTTCTGCGAGAGCCAGGGTCTGCTGATCTCAGAATTATAAAATCATGTGACATCAGAAGGGGGCAGTGCCATCCGGTTACGTCACCATGTGGCCCTGCCCCTTGCCTTTATAAGAGCTGTCAAAGCGAAGAGAGAGCATATGGTGGAAGGCCTCCCAGGAGCATTTTCCATTTTTTCTATTTTTCAGGTCTGGCGGGCGGGGTGATTGACGATGGATTACATTGAGGGACACTATTTTTTTATTTTTTAATAAAGAACATGTCAAAAACTGTATCCTGTGGTTCTTACTTTTTTGGGACTTTTTTGGTGAATGGGTACGATGTACCTGATACTCATTCACATCCCCTTGTTGAAGGGGGCTTCAAGATTCCGATAAGCCCCCCACCCGCAGAGCCCGACAACCACAGCCCAGGGTTGTCAGGAAGAAGCCCTTGTCCACATCAAGGTGCTTTGGGGTGGGGGGTGAAAAGCAAAGCACCCACCCCCCTATGTTGAGGGCATGTGGCCTGGTATTGTTCAGGAGGGGGGGCACTCGCTCGTCTTCTGCCCTTTTCCTGACCTGCCAGGCTGCATGCTCAGATAAGGGCCTGGTGTGGATTGGGGGGGGCATGCCATTTTTTTCCTTTATTTTTTCTTACCGACACTTTTTTTTATTCAGCTGTCAGCGGGGAACCCATTGACAGATGATGACTCATCGGTTGTTTAAGACCCGGCGGCCAGCTTCCCAGGCCTGTTCCTTAACAAACAGCTTACACTGCGCCATGATTGGGCAAAGCTTTGCCCAATCACGGCACAGAATGCACTGTGCAGCATTTAGTGCATTGCAGGGTATTCTTCTGGGTGAAACCTGGTGAACACCCTGCAAATTTGAGTGTTCGGTGAATGGTGAATCGTTCACCCATCCCTAATACTTACTACAACCTTGGTGATTTTTTCTCCCAATATTTTTGCAAAGCTGGTGAACAGTGGGAGTCGCATTACTCCTTGGGGGTCCCCCATCTCTTTGCCTGTTTCCCTCTTCACTTCCCTACTGTCCATCTTCTTTCTTCCCCCCTCTTATCCCCCCTACTTTTTTCATTTCTTACGCTTCCTGTCTTTCTTTTTCTCTTTTCATTTTTTTTTCTTGAACCAGTTGGCCACATCTGGACCCTCCCTAGCCAGTCAGTATAAGATGCACCGACCTGTCTACCCCATTACACTCACTAGTATTCCTTAAAGCAGAGCTCCAGGAAAAAACACTTTTTCACATGTCATTAATGCTGCTTTCTGACCTTCACTGAATATGTTATCCATCTTCTGGTTCACTCAGTAGTTGCTCTGAAATAGCCTGTTTATTTTTAAATCAATTCCCAGTGGTTTCCTGTTTGTAAGACAACTGACTGCTATGTATTGTATTCCACCAGGCACTTGTCTTATCACAGCCCTCTTGTAGTCCTTTCTACAGTAAGCATTGATGTATTTCCTCTTTGCTCACTGTAGTGGGCGGACTTGGGAGTCCTGGCAGTGTCCTAGGAATGACAGCTCAGACCACTCTGGGATTGTCCCGCCTCCCATATCTTCTTCAGCTGGGAGTCTCTGCAGCTCCTCCACTAGTAACAGTATATATGAGTGATAGCGAACGTTTGCACCCCAGATGTTTTGGAACTACATTTCCCATGATGCTCAACTACACTGCAGAGTGCATGAGCATCATGGGAAATTTAGTTCCAAAACATCTGGGGAGCCAAAGTCCGTCATCACTGGTATATATACACACTGCTCAAAAAAACAAAACTAACACTTTGAAAACATATCAAATCTCAATGGGAAATAATATCATGCTGGATATCTATACTGATATGGACTGGGTAATGTGTTAGAAGGAAAAGATGGCACATCGTTTGATGGAAATTAAAATGATCAACCTGAAGAGGGCTGAATTCAAAGACACCCCGAAAATCAAAAAATTATGCAGCAGGGTAGTCCACTTTGCTGAAATTTCATTGCAGCAACTAAGAATGGTTCTCAGTAGTTTGTGTGGTCCCCACATAAGGGCATGCATGCCTGACAACATCAGGGCATGCAACTAATGAGAAGACGAATTGTGTCCTGGGGTATTTCCTTCTAGATCTGGACCAGGGCATCACTAAGATCCTGAACAGAGTGAGGTGCAACCTGGTGGCATCGGATGAACCAACACATAATATCCCAGAGGAGTTCTATTGGATTTAGGTCAGGCGAGCGTAGGGGCCATTCAATAGTATCAATTCCTTCATTCTCCAGGAACTAGCTGCATACTCTCACGACATGAGCCTGGGCATTGGGGTGCACTAGGAGGAACCCAGCACCCACCGCACCAGCGCAGGGTCTGACAAAGGGTCCAAAGTTTTCATCCCGATACCTAATGGCAGTCAGGGTGCCATTGTCTAGCCTTTAGAAGTCTGTGCTTACCTCCATGGATATTCCTACCCAGACCATCACTCACCCACCACCAAACCAGTCATGCTGAACGATGTTACAGGCAGCATAACATTCTCCACAGCTTCTCCAGAACCTGTCATGTCTGCCACATGTTTTTAGGGTGAACCTGCTATCATCTAAGAAAAGCACAGGGCACCAGTGGCAGATCTGCCAATTCTGGTGTTCAATGGCAAATGCCAATCGAGCTCCACAGTGCAGTGAGCACAGGGCCCACTAGAGGATGTCGGGCCCTCAGGCCACCCTTATGAATTTTGTTTTTGATTATTTGGTCAGATACATTCACACCAGTGGCCCGCTGGAGGTCATTTTGTAGGGCTCTGGCAATTCTCATTCTGTTCCTCTTTGCACACAGGAGCAGATACCAGTCCTGCTGATGGGTTAAGGGCCTTCTATGGCCCTGTCCAGATCTCCTAGAGTAACTGCCTGTCTCCTGGTATCCCCTCCATGCTCTTGAGACTGTGCTGGGTGACACAGCAAACCTTCTGGCAATGGCACGTATTGATGTGCCATCCTGGGGTATTCGAACTGTCTGTGCAACCTCTATAGGGTCCAGCAGGTATCGCCTCATGCTACCAGTAGTGAGACTGACCCTTGCCAAATGCAAAACTAGGGTAGTTAAAAACAGTCAGAAAGATGAGTAGGGGAAAAAATGTCAGTGGCCTCCACCTGTAAAACCATTCCTGTTTTAGAGGTCGTCTCATTGTTGATCATCTAGTGCACCTGGTAATTTCATTAACACCAAAGCAGCTGAAACTGATTAACAACCCCTACAACTACTTAACTGACCAGATCAATAAACCAGGCATTTAGTTGACTTGATGCAATACTCTGATTAAAAAGTGTTCCTTGATTTTTTTTGAACAGTGTATATACAGTATATATATATATATATATATATATATATATATATATATATATATATATATATATATATAATCTAACAAAAGTTATACATTTTTGTAAATATTTTATTATATATTTTCATGTGACAACACTGAAGAAATTACACTTTGCTACAGTATAAAGTAGTAAATGTACAGCTTGTATAACAGTGTAAATTTGCTGCCCCCCCCCCCCAAAAAAAATAAGTCAGCATCAGTAAGTGAAAATGTCCAAATTGGGCACAATTAGTAATTTTCCCTCCCTGGTGTCATGTGACTCATTAGTGTTACAAGATCTCAGGTGCGAATGGGGAGCAAGTGTGTTAAATTTGGTGTTATCGCTCTCACTCTCTCATACTAGTCACTGGAAGTTTAACATGGCACCTCATGGCAAAGAGCTATCTGAGGATCTGAAAAAAAGAATTGTTCCTCTACATAAAGATGGCCTAGGCTATAAGACGTTTGCCAAGACCCTGAAACTGAGCTGCAGCCAAGACCATATAGCGGTTTAACAGGACGGATTCCATTCAGAATAGGCTTAGCCATGGTCAACCAAAGAAGTTGAGTGCATGTGCGCAGTGTAATATCCAGAGGTTTTCTTTGAGAAATAGACATATGAGTGCTGCCAGCATTGCTGCAGAGGTTGAAGGGGTGGGGGGTCAGCCTGTCGGTGCTCAGACCATAAGCCACACACTGCATCAAATTGGTCTGCATGGCTGTTGTCCCAGAAGGAAGCCTCTTCTAAAGATAATGCACAAGAAAGCCCGCAAACAGTTTGCTGAAGAAAAGCAGACTAAGGACATGGATTACTGGATCCATGTCCTGTGATCTGAGGTGACCAAGATAAACTTATTTGGTTCAGATGGTGTCAAGCGTGTGTGGCGGCAACCAGGTGAGGAGTACAAAGACAAGTGTGTCTTGCCTACAGTCAAGCATGGTGGTGGGAGTGTCATGGTCTGGGGCTGCATGAGTGCTGCTGGCACTGGGGAGCTACAGTTCATTGAGGGAACCATGAATGCCAACATGTACTGTGACATACTGAAGCAGAGCATGATCCCCTCCCTTCAGGGACTGGGCCGCAGGGTAGTATTCCAACATGATAACGACCCCAAACACACCTCCAAGATGACCACTGCCTTGCTAAAGAAGCTGAGGATAAGGTGATGGACTGGCCAAGCATGACTCAAGACCTAAACCCTATTGAGCATCTTTGGGGCATCCTCAAACAGAAGGTGGAGGAGCGCAAGGTCTCTAACATCCACCAGCTCCGTGATGTCGTCATGGAGGAGTCTAAGAGGTGAACTCCATGCCCAAAAGGGTTAAGGCAGTGCTTGAAAATAATAGTGACTACACAAAATATTGAAACTTTGGGCCCAATTTGGACATTTTCACTTAGGGGTGTACTCACTTTTGTTGCCAGCGGTTTAGACATTAATGGCTGTGTGTTGAGTTAATTTGAGGGGGCAGCAAATTGACACTGTTATACAAGCTGTACACTCACTACTTTACATTGTAGCAAAGTGTCATTTCTTCAGTGTTGTCACATGAAAAGGTATAATAAAATATGTATAAAAGTATGAGGGGTGTACTCACTTTTGTGAGATACTGTATATACAGATCTATATGCAGCTCTTTTTATAATGTGAAATTGCTGGCATCTCTGCAAAAGCACCCTTGGTGAAAGAGGCACCAATTTTTTACAGGTGCACATAGTACTGTACATAGTACCCCTACCCCATCAAAAAAGTGCTAAAAAAAGTAAATAAAAAATAAAAAGGCAGTTTTTGACAGGTCCTTTATTTAACTACTTCAATATCAGGCACTTACACCCCCTTCCTGCCCAAGCCAATTTTCAGCTCTCAGCGCTGTCGCTGACAATTGTGCAGTCATGCTACACTGTACCCAAACAGAATTTTTATAATTTTGTTCCCACAAATAAAGCTTTATTTTGGTGGTATTTGATCACCTCTGCATTTTTTATTTTTGCTAAACAAATAAAATAAGACCTACAATTTAGAAAAAAAAAAAAGTTTTGTAAATAAGTAGGTTTTCTCCTTCACTGACGGGCACTGATAAGGCGGCACCGATGAGGTGGCACTGATGGGCACTGACGATGTGCACTGATAGGCGGCACTGATGTGCACTGGTAGGCGGCACTGATGGGTGGCACTGATATGCAGCACTGATGGGCATTGATAGGCGGCACTGATGGGCACTCATGGGTGGCACTGGTGGGCACTGATGGGCACTGATAGGCAGCACTGATGGGCACTGAAAGGCTGCACTGATGGGTACTTATGGGTGGCACTGATAGGCGACACTGCTGGGCACTGATACGTGGCACTGATGGGCACTGATATGTGGCACTGATAGATGGCATTGATAGGCATCACTGATGGCACTGGCAGGCATTGGGGATGGGCACTGACTGGTATTTCCCTGGTGGTCTAGGGTGGCATACCTGGTGTTCCAGTGTAGTGGCAATCCCTGGTGGTCCTGGCGGCATCCTGGTGGTCCTGGGTGGGCATCCAGGGGGGGGCTGCACTAATAAATGATCAGCACAGACCCCCCCTGTCAGGAGAGCAGCTGATCGGCTCTCTTCTGCTCGCGTCTGTCAGACGCAAGTGAGGAAAAGCCGATCAACGGCCCTTCCTGTTTACATCGTGATCAGCCATGATTGGACACGGCTGATCACGTGGTAAAGAGCCTGCGCCAGAGGCTCTTTACCGAGATCGGTGTAGCGGTCAGACTGACACACCACCCCACCAATCGCACGCGGTTGTTCTGGAGGGCCGTCATATGACGTCCACCCAGAACGAGAGCCGTGCTGCCCAGCCGTCATTTGACAGCCGGCGGGTGGGAAGTGGTTAAAAAAAATCATCTGGTGCCCCACCCCCTTGACATCACCAATGTGAATAATTAAGAGATCAGGAAGAAATACTCAAAGCACACCAAGATTCAAGTAACCATACACACGTCTCTTGCATTTAGACAATGTTTACATTTCCCAGATTTGATCTTTAATAATAAAGGTTCCTGCAGCCAAAACTTTTATTATTAAAATCAAAACAGCATAAACATTTCCTTTAAAAAAGCAAGAAACAAATATTTCCTTCCTTGTGCAGGTTCTTTTAAAAACTAAGAGAAATATGGCTGTTGCCCTTGCTGACTTCTTTCTGGAAAATGTTAGTTGTCTGGGTGTCTCTAGACCAATACATTTTAGATCATTGACCTCAGAAATTTTAATTTGCATGCTTGTTCTCGGTCTGTGATTCAAATGTACTAAAGCCATCATTTCAGCATGATCGCCAGTGAACAAATATTGTACAAGACTTAACAGGTGAACTACAGGAAAATGTCAAAATACCCGGCTGAAATACAAATAAAGGAACAGTGACAGTATACATGAAAAAAGATTTATATTTCCGTCTACCTGGTTCTGAGATTTACACAGGCCTGCCAGACACACAGCAAGCCTGATGCTAAGTTTGCTACATTTAAGCAACACATCCATTTTCTGTGATTCAACAGTGATCAAGTAGACTGAGTTCAACCCTATTTACCTTCTAATGACCTCATGTTCTGTGTTATGCAGGACATCTGATTGGTCCCAAGTGTCAATCCATCGCACTGTAATGCCCCATACACGCGGTCCGATTTTCCAACGGAAAATGTTCGATGGGGCTTGTGTAGGCTCCATCGGACATTTTCCATCGGAATTTCCGTCACACAAAATTTAAGAGCTGCTTCTCAAATTTTCCGACAACAAAATCCGTTGTCGTAAATTCTGATCGTGTGTACACAATTCTGACGCACAAAGTTCCACGCATGCTCGCAATCAAGCAGAAGAGCTGCACTGGCTATTGAACTGACAAGATTTGTGTGACCGTGTGTATGCAAGACAAGTTTGAGCCAACATCCGTCTGAAAAAATCCATGGATTTTGTTGAAGGAATGTCCGATCGTGTGTACAGGGCATTGTGCCATTGTGCAGGAGATTACAAGCTGCTTAATGAAGTCAAATTAAAGCAGCATTAAGCCAGAAATCAACAATTTATTAGATTGCAGGTAACCAGTTATTATATGTGATGGCTATATTAGTTTCCCTTTTTTGGGCTCTCTTCTATTTTCATCTGGTGAACCAGCCAGCAAGTCTGTTGCTTTTCAAAAGCCCAAGCTCTCCAGCAAAATGTATCACTTTACATGGATGAGACAAACCACTTAACACTGGCAGGGGTGATTAAAATGATCAGTTTTTATTTATTCATGCAAAACCTTTATCCAAAAAGAAAAAAAAAAAAAAAACAGTTCGCAGAAACTTCTTATAAAGTGTGAGCTGAAGCTTGGCTTCAATTTGTTTGTGTATCTGTGCACATCCCTCCATAGTAGTGTCTCATTAAAATAAGAGGTGTGTTAGTAGCTAGATCACCAGGTGAAAACAGAGGGAAAACACCAAACAAAAGAAAACTGATGCAGCCACCACATCTAGTGATTAGCTGCAAAATAATGCATTTTTTTAGTTTTGGGTTTAATAAGGCCCCTTTCACACGGGGCGGATCCATTCAGTGGACTCCGCTAGCTCAGTGGGAGATTGCTCCGTTGATCCCTGCTGATCTGGCGGATGACAGGCCTGTCTCTGCTCACTTTGCTGGGACAGACCTCCACTGTCCTCTATGGCAAGATCCCTTGTAATCTGATCTGCCGGACAGATGGGGAATGTATCGTCATCCATATGTTTTGAGTGGATCTTGTTGGATCAGATAGCAGGCGGGTGTCAGACACATCTCCACTGGCATCCGCCTGGCCATACAAGTCAATGGTTACCCGCTCAGATCTGCCTGAAAAATGGACAGGCGGATCTTTACGGGCCGATCCTGGTAAAGGGCCTGAACTCTTTAAGGTACCTACACCAGCTGCATTTTTTAAAAAAATGTATAATTTTTTAAATACATAACTGCATTTATTTATTTTTTTTATTGTGTCTGGAGTCCTTATAGGATAAATGTACATGGTTAGCACATTCAAGCTATACATTACACACTAGGTCTATCAGAAAGTAGTAACACTCTTAGTTTAGTAAGATATAAAAAAAAGTCTAAATTTAAGTCCTTACACAAACTGACAGCTTAGCTTCCCAAGACAGTCTTTGAAAATTTCAATTTTCTCAGCATTATATTACTAGTTGGGCAAGGGACCACCCAAATGATTACAATTCTTGTGAATATGAAGGCAGCTGCCCTTTACCCAGCCTTTCTTCTTGTGTGATTTACCATTGTTAATATTGTTTAATACAGCAACAATCAATTTATGTTCAAGCTGGCCGAAAAAATATGAGGAAGGGTTATAAATGCAAATTTCCCCTCTTTGAAACAATTCAACATTAAACATATTGTCACAACTGTTACTTGTTTATTTATGAAAATGCTGAATCTACAAATAAATTTAACTTGTGAAGCAATAAAAGGAAAATTGTCTTGACGTGGACAATTTTAATGTGTGAAAGAAACCCTTTTATCCTATGTCATTTAGAGGGGGAAAGCTTTCTGATGCAGATAAAGCTGTACAAATTAAGAGCTATACATGTGCCCAGCAAAACTATGGGCCTCTAAATATGGTTTACTATAAGTATGACATTTTATCTTAATTTTATCAAGTCAATTAGGTCGAGATACAAATGGAGAAGGTGGTAATAAATTTTGAAGATGTGAGTCTTAATGATAACTTAGTAGGCAGCAGCTGTGAAAAAAAACCTTGTAGAAAAAGTAAAGAAAGGAAGTTCAAATGGCTTCAGATCTTTCAAGCAGATACAATTGTGCAGCTGATTATTTTTCAGTTATCATTATCTGCCTTATTTAAATGGATACAAATAACATTTATACAAAATACTTTTGTCACAAATAAACATTTTACATGCTGTCGGTAATGAGACCTCCATTTTTTTGCAATATCAATAAACTATCTTTAAATTTGAACCCTTTCATGACTAAGCCTATTTTTGATATTTGGTGTTTACAAGTTAAAATCTGTATTTTTTGCTAGAAAATTACTTAGAACCCCCAAACATTATATATATATTTTTTTTAGCAGAGAATCTAGAGAATAAAATGGAGATTGTTGCAATATTTTATATCACACGGTATTTGTGCAGCGGTGTTTTAAACGCAAATTTTTGGGAAAAGGGACACTTTCATGAATTGTACAAAATCCAAACAGTAAATTTAACCCAATTTTTGATGATGTTACGCCGAGTAAATAGACACCATACATGTCATGCTTTATAATTGCATGCACTCGTGGAATGGCGACAAACTACGGTACCTAAGAATTTCCATAGGCGACGCTTTAAATTTTTTTTACAGTTACCAGGTTAGAGTTACAGAAGAGGTCTAGTGCTAGAATTATTGCTCTCGCTCTGACAATCATGGCGATACCTCACATGTGTGATTTGAACACCATTTACATATGTGGGCACAACTTCCGTATGCATTTTCTTTGCTGCGCGAGCTCGCGGGGACAGGGGCAATTTAACCACTTGACGACCGCCTCACGAAGATATACTGCGGCAGAATGGCATGGGTAGGCAGAATCACGTACCTGTAGGTGATCTGCCTCCCGCGGGCGGGGGGTCCGATTGGACCCCTCGGTGCCCAAGGCGGTCGGCTCCTGTATGGGAGCGATGAGAGGGGAGGGGGAGACCATCCATTCATGGCCCCCCCTCGCGATCGCTCCCAGCCAATCAGATTCTTCCTCTGCTGCTGTATGCTAAACAGCAGCAGAGGAAATTATGTCATCTCTCCTCGGCACGGTATTTTCTGTTCCGGCGCTGAGGAGAGAAGACATCCGAGTGAGTGCACCAATACACACACACACACAGTAGAACATGCCAGGCATACAATACACCCCCGATCACCCCCCAATCACCCCCCCTGTCACACTGACACCAAGCAGTTTTTTTTTTCTGATTACTGCATGGTGTCAGTTTGTGACAGTTAGTGTGGTAGGGCAGTTAGTGTTAGCCCCCTTTAGGTCTAGGATACCCCCCTAACCCCCCTAATAAAGTTTTAACCCCTTGATCACCCCCCGTCGCCAGTGTCACTAAGCGATCGTTTTTCTGATTGCTGTATTAGTGTCACTGGTGACGCTAGTTAGGGAGGTAAATATTTAGGTTCGCCGTCAGTGTTTTATAGCGTCAGGGACCCCCATATACTACCTAAAAAAGGTTTTAACCCCTTGATTACCCCCTAGTTAACCCTTTCACCAGTGATCACCGTATAACTGTTACGGGTGACGCTGGTTAGTTAGTTTATTTTTTATAGTGTCAGGGCACCCGCCGTTTATTACCGAATAACGGTTTAGCCCCCTGATCGCCCGGCGGTGATATGCGTCACCCCAGGCAGCGTCAGATTAGCGCTAACACCCACGCACGCAGCATATGCCTCCCTTAGTGGTATAGTATCTGAACGGATCAATATCTGATCCGATCAGATCTATACTAGCGTCCCCAGCAGTTTAGGATTCCCAAAAATGCAGTGTTAGCGGGATCAGCCCAGATACCTGCTAGCACCTGTGTTTTGCCCCTCCGCCCGGCCCAGCCCACTCAAGTGCAGTATCGATCGATCACTGTCACTTACAAAACACTAAACGCATAACTGCAATGTTCGCAGAGTCAGGCCTGATCCCTGCGATCGCTAACAGTTTTTTTGGTAGCATTTTGGTGAACTGGCAAGCACCAGCCCCAGGCACCGTCAGGTTAGCGCCAGTACTGCTAACACCCACGCACGCACCGTACACCTCCCTTAGTGGTATAGTATCTGAACAGATCAATATCTGATCTGATCAGATCTATACTAGCAACCCCAGCAGTTTAGGGTTCCCAAAAACGCAGTGTTAGCGGGATCAGCCCAGATACCTGCTAGCACCTCCGTTTTGCCCCTCCGCCCGGCCCATCCCAGCCCACCCAAGTGCCCTATCGATCGATCACTGTCACTTACAAAACACTAAACGCATAACTGCAGCGTTCGCAGAGTCAGGCCTGATCCCTGCGATCGCTAACAGTTTTTTGGTAGCATTTTGGTGAACTCACAAGCCCCAGGCAGTGTCAGGTTAGCGCCAGTACCGCTAACACCCACGCACACACCGTACACCTCCCTTAGTGGTATAGTATCTGAACGGATCAATATCTGATCCGATCAGATCTATACTAGCGTCCCCAGCAGTTTAGGGTTCCCAAAAACGCAGTGTTAGCGGGATCAGCCCAGATACCTGCTAGCACCTGCATTTTGCCCCTCCGCCTGGCCCATCCCAGCCCACCCAAGTGCCCTATCGATCGATCACTGTCACTTACAAAACACTAAACGCATAACTGCAGCATTCGCAGAGTCAGGCCTGATCCCTGCGATCGCTAACAGTTTTTTTGGTAGCGTTTTGGTGAACTGGCAAGCACCAGCCCCAAGCAGCGTCAGGTTAGCGCCAGTACCGCTAACACCCACGCACGCACCGTACACCTCCCTTAGTGGTATAGTATCTGAACAGATCAATATCTGATCCGATCAGATCTATACTAGCGTCCCCAGCAGTTTAGGGTTCCCAAAAACAAAGTGTTAGCGAGACCAGCCCAGATACCTGCTAGCACCTGCATTTTGCCCCTTCGCTGGGCCCAGCCCAGCCCACCTAAGTGCAGTATCGATCGATCACTGTCACTTACAAAACACTAAATGCATAACTGCAGCATTCGCAGAGTCAGGCCTGATCCCTGCGATCGCTAACAGTTTTTTTTAGTAGCGTTTTGGTGAACTGGCAAGCACCAGCGGCCTAGTACACCCCGGTCGTAGTCAAACCAGCATTGCAGTAACACTTGGTGACGTGGCGAGTCCCATAAGTGCAGTTCAAGCTGGTGAGGTGGCAAGCACAAGTAGTGTCCCGCTGCCACCAAGAAGACAAACAGGCCCGTCGTGCCCATAGTGCCCTTCCTGCTGCATTCGCCAATCCTAATTGGGAACCCACCACTACTGCAGCACCCGTACTTCCCCCATTCACATCCCCAATCAAATGCAGTCGGCTGCATGAGAGGCATTTTCTTTATGTCCTCCCGAGTACCCCTACCCAACAAACCCCCTCAAAAAAGATGTCGTGTCTGCAGCAAGCACGGATATAGGCGTGACACCCGCTATTATTGTCCCTCCTGTCCTGATAATCCTGGTCTTTGCATTGGTGAATGTTTTGAACGCTACCATACACTAGTTGAGTATTAGCGTAGGGTACAGCATTGCACAGACTATATACACTTTCACAGGATCTCCCAAGATGCCATCGCATTTTGAGAGACCCGAACCTGGAACTGGTTACAGTTATAAAAGTTACAGTTACAAAAAAAAGTGTAAAAAAAAAAAAAAACACAAAAAAATATATAAGCTAAAAAAAAATAGTTGTCATTTCATTGATCTCTCTCTCTTGTTCTGCTCTTTTTTACTATATTCTATGCTGCAATGTTTTATTGGTATTAAGTTTTATCATGCTTGCTTTTTAGGTATGCAATTTTTTATACTTTACCGTTTACTGTGTTTTATTGTTAACCATTTTTTTGTCTTCAGGTACGCAATTCACCACTTTGAGTGGTTATACCAGAATGATGCCTGCAGGTTTAGGTATCATCTTGATATCATTCTTTTCAGCCAGCGGTCGGCTTTCATGTAAAAGCAATCTTAGTGGCTAATTAGCCTCTAGACTGCTTTAACTTAACAAGCAGTGGGAGGGAATGCCCCCCCCGTCTTCTGTGTTTTTCTCTGGCTCTCCTGTCTCAACAGGGAACCTGAGAATGCAGCCGGTGATTCAGCCAGCTGACTATAGAGCTGATCAGAGACCAGAGTGGCTCCAAACATCTCTATGGCCTAAGAAATAAGCATTTCATGACTTAGATTTTGCCGGATGTAAACAGTGCCATTGGGAAATTGGTAAAGCATTTTATCACACCGATCTTGGTGTGGTCAGATGCTTTGAGGGCAGAGGAGAGATCTAGGGTCTAATAGACCCCAATTTTTTCAAAAAAGAGTACCTGTCAATACCTATTGCTATCATAGGAGATATTTACATTCCCTGAGAAAAAAATGAAAGGAACAGTTTAAAAATAAGATTAAAAAAGCAAAAAAATAATAAAGAAAAAAAAAAAAAGCACCCCTGTCCCCCCCTGCTCTCGCGCTAAGGCGAACGCAAGCGTCGGTCTGGCGTCAAATGTAAACAGCAATTGCACCATGCATGTGAGGTATCACTGCAAAGGTCAGATTGAGGGTAGTAATTTTAGCAGTAGACTTCCTCTGTAAATCTAAAGTGGTAACCTGTAAAGGCTTTTAAAGGCTTTTAAAAATGTATGTATTTTGTTGCTACTGCACGTTTGTGCGTAATTTTAAAGCATGTCATGTTTGGTATCCATGTACTTGGCCTAAGATCATCTTTTTTATTCCATCAAACATTTGTGCAATATAGTGTGTTTTAGTGCATTAAAATTTAAAAAAGTGTGTTTTTTCCCAAAAAAATGCGTTTGAAAAAATCGCTGCACAAATACTGTGTGAAAAAAAAAATGAAACACCCACCATTTTAATCTGTGGGGCATTTGTTTTAAAAAAATATATGTTTGGGGGTTCAAAGTGATTTTCTTGCAAAAAAAAAAATTTTTTTTCATGTAAACAAAAAGTGTCAGAAAGGGCTTTGTCTTCAAGTGGTTAGAAGAGTGGGTGATGTGTGACATAAGCTTCTAAATGTTGTGCATAAAATGCCAGGACAGTTCAAAACCCCCCCAAATGACCCCATTTTGGAAAGTAGACATCCCAAGCTATTTGCTGAGAGGCATGTCGAGTACATGGAATATTTTATATTGTGACACAAGTTGCCGGAAAAAGACAAGTTTTTTTTTTTTTTGCACAAAGTTGTCACTAAATGATATATTGCTCAAACATGCCATGGGAATATGTGAAATTACACCCCAAAATACATTCTGTTGCTTCTCCTGAGTACGGGGATACCACATGTGTGAGACTTTTTGGGAGCCTAGCCGCGCACGGGACCCCGAAAACTAAGCACCACCTTCAGGCTTTCTAAGGGCGTAAATTTTTGATTTCACTCTTCACTGCTTATTACAGTTTCGGAGGTCATGGAATACCCGGGTGGCACCCCCCCAAATGACCCTATTTTAGAAAGTAGACACCCCAAGCTATTTGCTGAGAGGTATAGTGAGTATTTTGCAGACCTCACTTTTTGTTACAAAGGTTTGAAAATTGAAAAAAGAAAAAAAAAATTTTTTCTGGCCTTTCTTCATTTTCAAAAACAAATGAGAGCTGCAAAATACTCACCATGCCTCTCAGCAAATAGCTTTGGGTGTGTACTTTCCAAAATGGGGTCATTTGGGGGGGGGGGTTGTGCCACCTGGGCATTCCATGGCCTCCGAAACTGTGATAGGCAGTGAAGAGTGAAATAAAAAATGTACACCCTTAGAAATCCTGAAGGCGGTGATTGGTTTTTGGGGCCCTGTACGGGGTTAGGCTCCCAAAAAGTCCCACACATGTGGTATCCCCATACTCAGGAGAAGCAGATAAATGTATTTTGGGGTGCAATTCCACATATGCCCATGGCCTGTGTGAGCAATATATCATTTAGTGACAACTTTGTGCAAAAAAAAAATGTGTCACTTTCCCGCAACTTGTGTCAAAATATAAAATATTCCATGGACTCAACATGCCTCTCAGCAAATAGCTTGGGGTGTCTACTTTCCAAAATAGGGTCATTTGGGGGGGGTTTGTGCCATCTGGGCATTTTATGGCCTTCAAAACTGTGATAGGTATTTTGATGACTTTTATTGCCGTCACAAGGAATGTAAATATCCCTTGTGACAGTAAAAGGTGGTGACAGGTACTCTTTATGGAGGGATTGGGGGTCTTAAAGACCCCCGATCCCTCCTTTGCACTTCAAAGTATTCAGATCAGCAAAAACGGCGATTCTGAATACTGTGTATTTTTTTAAAAACCAGCGCCATTGGCAGCCAAGTAAACGGGAAGTGACGTCATGACGTCGCTTCCGCGTTTACAATTAGAATGCTGGAACTAAGCCACCTACAGCTTCGTTCCAGCCCACCCCCAGCCTCCGGAGGAACCCGATTGGTCACCAGGCCTCGAACGGGAGGCCCGGTAAGAGGGGTGGGAGGGGGAGACATCCCCTCCCACTCCTCCGATATAACAGCCGAGCGGCTTTTAGCCGCATTGGTTGTTATATTCGGATAGCCAATTGCCGGCTCTAAACAACGGTACTGGGATGATGCCTGCAGCTGCGGGCATCATCCCGGTATAACCCCCCGAAAGCCGAGTACGCACATCTGCGTACGCTTGGCGGGAAGGGGATAAATACTGCCAACTCAACTCAATTGCTCTGATAATTAACCAATTCATGTAATTTCATATCTTGTAGTGTCTGATAAAGATGACTAAAAAAAAAAAATCAGTGGAGAGAAATAAACTTACCTTACCCATGGCTTCAAGTTGCAACCCCCGATAACATAATCCTTCCTGTAAGATCCCAGGGAAATCTTGCAAAAATGCATTCCTGCACTATGTTTTAGCATCACCTTGCAAGATTTCAGATACTCAGCATTACTGGAATCTTGCTAAAAGAAGCATGACATCACCCCATGTGGTAAGGCCGGACATAGACATGTTAAATCTCAGTCGGTTCAGCAGGAACCAGCTGTGATTCGAACCATGTATGGGCAGGCTGAATATACCAAGTTGATCGATTAACGTGGGTACAACTAGCCTGCCAGATTTTACATGTGATTATTGCTAGTGGCGAGTATAGCTGCTAGCAATAATCACTGTCTTCTCCTAGTGGGGAGGGTGTCTCTGCCGCAGGGTTAGTGTTTGCCAGGGTTAGGGTAAGTACATTACCAAGTTTCCCTTAAAGGCTACTATATATGATGGGTAAGGAGCACTGATATATTACTGTAAGCAAACAGTGAATTTTGCTGCAAGATCTGCTTTAAGGTATAATCTACAAAAATACCAAGTAGTAGCAATTTATCTCAAACAGTTGCAGCATTGTAGGGTCAGTTGAGTTCAGTTGCTACTATATGTCATCTGTGTATCCTTCTCCATAAAGAACAAATTGTTGCATTTTTTTATGACTGAGTTTTTAGTAGCATGACGATGTACTAAAAATTGTGTCTACACCAGATCCTGATTTAAGCATGCTGTCTAGTGGGCCAGGAAAGGGAGGCACTAGCATGCACCCCCTCTTGAACTGTATCAGGGCACATGTTCTTAACACTGATGGGTGCCATGTTGATGGGGACAGAGGCCTCTTGCCCACAACATTGTCCCAGTTGTTTTGGGGCTCTGTAGGTAGAAGGCTTATTGGAATCTAGAAGCTTCCTTTAACAATGGTGTGGGGGTTCCCAATATTGCCCCCATGTGAATGAGAAAGGAGCACATATAGTACTCCTTCTCATTCCCAAAAACGTAAACAATAATTAAATGCACTGACCCTTTTTGAAAAGTCCTCTTAAAAAGCCCAAATGGATGTCTCATAATGTAAATTAATTGTCAATCACATCATTCAGTGATGTAAATCAATGTCAAAAAGGATGAACAATGCCCAAAAAAAGAGAAAAGAAAACATCCCATTCACAATCTGCTCCCATCTCTTACTCGCGCAAATGACAACTCTAAAAAGAAAGAAGGGGTTGGTCTCCTAGGTGATATCATTGACCAAATATGGACATGAACATATTTGATCAGTGACATCATTTGGATAAAATTCACTAGAATAATGGTCTGGTATGGATGAAAGGAATCCCCAGTCATTTTGTTTACAAACAGAAGGAAACCCAGGAACCTTTGGATCATCCCTAGATGTGACTTTAGCAAATTATTATTTATAAAACTAAGAACAATATGTATTATTGAGAATATGACTAAAGTTCAAAGCCTTTATTATCTTTGAACAAAAATATGGCAACAAAATGTAAATGCTGCTTCATAAAACAATGAAAGGCAAAACATTTTTGTATAGATAAAAATTATAAATCCCTTTTTCCCTTTTTTATGTGATCACATTCCCTCTGTTATGAGCTGCATAAGAGCTGGGGGGGGGGAGCAGCAATACACTGAGCTTCCCAGTGAATGTCTTTGCAGCATGGGTATGTCAGGACAAGTCTGATCATTGGAGGAGAATACATAGTTAGAGAACTGACCATGACATGCTCTCCTGCTTAGTGTGGTTAATTTTAATAGGAAAGCAAGGGGACTAGCGGGATTTCACACAAAGGAAGCAATACAAAGAGAACAGGATACTTTCTCACACAAATACATGGTACAGCAGGCACCTATCAGAAATATGAAGTGTTGGGGTAACAAAGGCTTGAAATAAAACATTGAGATTTTTTTTAGCAGTGTTTGCAGAGCCTGATTCAAATTGAACTCAGGTACATTTAACTCATCCCTACTCACTTGTCTGACAACCACCTGCTTTGACTTTATGCTGGGTTCCTATATGAACTAGTCTGGCACTTGACTTAACCTCTGTTATGAATATAACTACATCTTTGTCTTACAATTTCATTGTACACTTACTGATCTTGAACTGTTATTAGTGGGGGGTGATGAGAGGGCCGCAATGTTGGGAGTTGCTGCAGAGCCAATTTCAGCCTTATTTTGTGGAGGACAAGAGTAAAGACAGGGCTGAGCTTACCATCTGCAGTTCAATGCCCCCTTCACCTACCATCAAGCAGGAAGACTAAACCAAGAGACTGAATGTATCTGCCTCTAAGGGCTCCAGGGAAATATTTTGTGTACTCTGCCTCTATGTCAGGGGGGATTGATGGCCATATCCAGGAGGTTTGGGAAAGACTGAATGGCTTGTCCCAAACAAAGGAACAAACAGACAGAATAGATTAAAGCAGATCTCCAGCTTTTTCTCCTCAAAACAACAGATGTATTGTGTATGCGAATAGATCACATTCATGCTGTCAGTTTGTGTGTAACTTACCTCCTTTAACTGTATACAGCCGGTGTCTGTGTCTGAGATTTCACTCCTTCTCCTGGCTGAATTTCAAAGTTCTATGACTTGACTTGTTGTGGGTGTTTATGGGCCTTCATGTGGGTGGTGAAAGGAAAGGAATGGAATTGTGTAATCAATGCCCACAGTCCATTCCTCTGTGCAGTGAATAGGGAACAAGCAGAAAGTGGAAACTTCATCAGAAAATTCAAGGGATTCTAAAGGCAATTTTTTAAATTTTTTTAAAATAATATACATGTTATGCTTACCTGCTCTGTGTAATGGTTTTGCACAGAACAGCCCCAATCATCCTCTTCTCCCCACTGCCACTTGCTAAGAGGGCACTCATGCATGCTTGCTCAAACAACCTGCACAGAAAACGCTACCAAACACGAGTCGTTCTCATGGTGCCATTTAAGCTGGGTTTGCATCTGCATGTTTCTGAATGCACTGCAACCCGCACAGAAAATGTACATTTTGCTGTGTGTTTCTAAAATGCGCAGCAATGAACATCGCACTTGCATTACCATTTATGTTGCATTCTCATCTGCATGTTTCCAAATGCGCAGCAACTTGCATTGTGCTTTTGTTACCATTAGTTCTCATCTACGCGTTTCCAAACATGTGGCAACCTGCACAAAAATGTGCACTTTGAAATGTGTTTCAAGAACATGCAGAAATGCGCATTGTGTTTGCGTTACCATTCGTTTGCATTGGCATGTTTCTGAACGCACGGCAATCCACAAGAAAACACACGCTGTGTTTTGCATTTCAAGAATGCATGGCAATGCATAGCATACTTGTGTTACCATTTGTTTGCATCTGCACATTTATGAACACAGGGAAACCCGGACAAAAAACACGCGATTTGCCATGTGTTTCAAAAATGCCCGACCACGTGCATCACACTTGCATTGCCATTTGTTCTCATCTGAGCATTTCAAAATGCAGGGAAATGCACAAGATGTGCGGCGCACTTGCACTACCATTCGTTTGAATCTGCAATTTTCCGAACGCATGTCGACCTACATAAAAAAAAAATGTGCTTTGCCATGTGTTTAAAAAATGCGTGGCATTGCACATCATTGTGTTAGGGTTATTATTCGTTTGGATTTGCGCATTTTCCAATGCAGGGAAACCAGCAAGAAAAAGCATGCATTTTTTGTGTGGGTTACTGCGCATTCGGAAACATGCAGATGTAAATGCAGCCTAATTGGTAATGACACCCCAATTACAGTTAGCAGATGCGTGTTTTGATGCGCAACAAAACATGCTACAAATGCGCCAAAATGTGCACTGATAAACAATGTAACATTCCACAACTTAAGACAGTCCAGTACAACTTTGGGTCATTTGTTGCACGTACGGCAGTCCATTTAAGTGCATGTTTATGCTTGAAAAACACACAAGAAACCACGAGCAGGAACATGCATTTCCACTGCGCTGAGGTGTGAATGGAATGTGCTTAGAAAAGGCAGCAAGAATGACAGGGAAGGAGAGGTAAGAGTTAAATAAAAAACACTGATCCATCAAAGTGGCACAGGAATGATAGTCACGCAGGAAGTCATATGACTCTCCTATTGTGCTAGTGTAAACCAGGGCTATCTATTCAATCCCTTCAAGAATCAGCACATCTAGCTTTCACAGCAGGCTGTGTATGTGTGTATACAAAGTGGTTTCTTTCTTGAATAATGCTGTAATCTGTGAGGCAGGACTTGGGAGGTTTGGACTCTTCCTGTAGGTGTGACTGGGAGGGATTGAATGCTACTTAGGATGTATTCAATCCCATCCACCATCAGAGCTGTGAAGGAAGTTACATCATTTGCAGAGTCTGAAATACTACAAAGGGGAGTGTTACAGACTCTAGCTGCTGCAAGAAGTGACTGTGGAAGGAACAGAGTCTATCAGCAGGATATACCGAGTGTCACATGACACAAAGCCACAACTAAGCTCAGAATAACAGGGGATCTGCAGACAACAGAGCAACATGGTACAGAAGTGTGATCAATGCTGGTATTGATCAATGCATTCAGTTCTAGTGAAAAAAAATTGAGAGTTTAGCTTTAAGGGTCTTTGTGTGTGCAATTTTGCTTATGTCAGAACTGCAGGAAGGCTTCATTTCCAAGGTAAGCTTGTCATAATATGCTAGTATGTGGTGTATACTAGCATATTTTGTCATGGACCTGAAAGGGGCCCAGTTTTTTTGTTTGTATTTTCAAGTTTACTACCACTTTTAAAATTAGCACTTTTGATTTCTCCCATAGACTTTTAAAGGGTGTTGCATGGCTTGCGAATTTGCCGCGAACACCCCAAATTGTTCGCTATTCGGCGAACCGGCGAACAGCCAATGTTCGAGTCGAACTCATGTTCCACCCGAACATAAAGCCCATCCCTATTAGCCATCTGGTTAGTTATCCCATCCATCTGAATGCTTGCCAGTATTTGGAGACTGTTTAAACTTTATATATATATATATATATATATATATATATATATATATATATATATATATATATATATATATACACTTAATAAAATACATTTTTCCTTTTTATTGTTTTTTTTATTTTTTTTGTCCAAGCTTGGTTCATTGTCTGTCTTTCCTTGAGAGCTGCAATCCCTCTCTCTTTTCCTTATCCACTGCATTGCCCTACTGGGCTCCTCCCTCATTGGGATCCTTAGTGGTTTCCATGTGGGGTAGGTGTCCTCAGCGGTGGATAAGGCAGTTTACGTCTCCTTTCACTTCTGATCACAGCAAATGATCAAATGATGAGAGGGGCAGAGATGAAGAAGAGTGAAGAAACTTAAAGGTGCTGTGTGGGGATAGGAGGATTTTTACACCACCTCCCTTGCGTCCACTGGGTCTGGGAGTGAGTCCAGAGTCCAGAGAAGGCAATAATGGGAAGGGGAAGTAGGAGAAGCTGTGTCAGATTCATAAAGGAAGGTTTCGGTGACAGGAATTAGATTAAAGGAATAAGTAACAAAGAGGCTCATTAACAGAGATGAGTTTGTTGCAGACAGAGCAGGCATTTCAGAGGGCACAGGAGAAGGGGAGGTTGGCTTTAGGAAGAAGAGGAATGAAAACTAAATTGTATGGATTGCGACTGAATAGCCTCATTGTCAGTCTGGGCAGAGGGTAGTGTTAGATGCACTAGTAGATGTAGATAGACTTGACTAACAAATTAAAGTCAAACTCCAGATAACACTTTTTAAGCAGTTTTTTTTCCCTTTTTGGGATAACAGTTTTACATAAATAAAAATAGTTGACCATTTCTAACTGCAACTTTTGCTGGACAGCTTGGCTTGTTAAATGAAGTTGAAAAAAAACAGGTTGGATCACCAGGTGAAATAAGGAAAAAAGGAAATGATTGCAACCGCCACATCTAAGAACTGGTAAGCTGCAATATATCACAATTTTGGTTTTGGGTTTAACACCAATTTAAGTATATGCTGCTGGGAACAGGGGTTAAAGTAAACCTATTGTTTTGTCTTGAACAGGCAAATCACAGATTTCCTTTAACTACACAAACTACACAAACATATGGGGATCACAAGACACTTGCTTCTTTAACTCAGGTCAACTATATCCTTGTCTAAGAAAAATGCTTCCTTATTCTCTCATAAAGTATTATAAAGGAAAGGAGAGATAGCTGCTGTGAATTTCCTGTAAGAAAGGCCCATGGCTTTTATTTTCTCTTGGAATTTCTTATAAACCTGTACATGGAATGCCTTCCTCCTCTGATCCAATAAATATCCTTTGAGTTTTTAAACTATATTGTCTATTTCTGGTTGTAATACTTCCACAACACACAGACATCTTCATGAAACAGGCAAGGGAGAAGAAATTATCCTACCGTCCAGCAATATGTTTTTTAAACTATAATAACCATCTGTTGTTGCAAAATTTCTGATGTTCCTTTCATGTTTTTGGAATAGTTTGATAAAGAACCTTTCCTGTAAACAGAGGACTGCATCTAATACTGGAAAAAAACAGCTTCATGAAGTGTTTGATTTTCTGATAATTTATACTCTTAAAAATTGTTAGGACAAATGATCTTGGTTATATTCTCCTGTCCAAACATATGGCTTAGCTTGTGTACAACTGTAGTTTTACTGTGTATATTAACCTCATAGGATATCATTCCTGGCAATTATTCCAAGCTTCCACAAATTTTTTAACTATTTCCAGATATTGTCTGAATATTACCAGACATTTCTGGAGACAGGATTAATATAAAAGGATGTTTTTTTTTTTTTACAACAACCTTGTTGCAAAATAAAAAAAGAACAAAATAAAACGAAATTGAATATATCAGTCTAGTTTAAAAAAATGAAGTTAATAGTTACTCTATATTTACTTTTTAAATAAATTTGGAAATTACCACTGTTGTCCTTTTGAAACTGCTAGATGCCTGGGTGTCAGGCTGAACCAATGGCTTCAATGCATTCTAAGGCACCGACCTGGAACAAGTTTGCAGGTCTGAAGTGCTGAACTTACTCTGACTTTCTATTCTGCGTGTTTATTCTGGGTCAGTGCCTATGAAAGTATTAACATCAGAAAGGCAAGGAAATATTATTTTTAGAAGGGAGTCAGCAAAGGCAGTCTCTATGTTTCTTTCAGTGCAGGTTTAACTCAAATTCAAAATAAAAGAAAATAGGATACAAATTCGGTAAACTACTCTGATTTTAACTTCATCTTTACTCCTGTCTGGTAACAATTTCTTCGCTCCTACCTCCATACACTAATGCCGCATACACACGGTCGGACTTTTCAACTAGACTGGTCCGACGGACCATAGCCGGCGGACAATCCGATCGTGTGTGGGCTTCACTGGACCTTCAATGGACTTTTCCAGTTGCAAATCTGACGGACTTTAGATTTGGAACTTGCTTCAAATCTTTATGTCGTAACTCCGCCGGACCCAGAAATCCGCTCGTTCTCTATGCTAGTCCAACGGACAAAAAACAACGCTAGGGCAGCTATTGGCTACTGGCTATCAACTTCCTTATTTTAGTCCGGTGTACGTCATCACGTACGAATCCATCGGACTTTGGTGTGATCGTGTGTAGGCAAGTCCATTCGTTAGAAAGTCCATCGAAAGTCCGTCAAAAGTCTGTTGAAAGTACACTGGAAAGTCTGTCGGACCAGTCCAGTCAAAAAGTCAGACCGTGTGTACGTGGCATTATAGCTTTAAAAATGAATTCCAAATATTGTATATTTTAAAGTGGAGTTCCACCAAAAAGTGGAACTTCCACTCATCAGATTCCTCCCCCCCTCCGGTGACACAGTTGGCACCTTTCAGGGGGGAGGGGGGTACAGATACCTGTATATTACAGGTATCTGTACCCACTTCCAGTATAGATAGCCGCAGAATCTGCGGTTATTTATGCCACTTCCTGCGCCCTCCCCGCTGCCTGCTGGGAAACACACGGGTCCCAGAGGCAGCAGGGACCATCCGTATTGCACTGCGCGACTCGCGCATGCGCAGTAGGGAACCGGGAAGTGAAGCCGCGCGGCTTCACTTCCTGATTCCCTTACGGAAGATGGAGGCGGCAGCACCCGAGGACGGAGAGACGGTTCGGCCTCGGGTGCCGACATCGCGGGCGCCCTGGACAGGTAAGTGTCCATGTTTTAAAAGTCAGCCGCTGCAGTATTTGTAGCTGCTGACTTTTAAAAAAAAAATTTTTCGGCGGTGCTCCGCTTTAACATAGGTAAATTGGTCCAAATAGGAGTACTAATATCTACTTCAGTAATTTACAGCTTCCAGGGATATTGACCCTTTATGATATATGCATAGTTACATTGCTTCAAGTTGTACCAATGTAACTGTAAAAATATACCAAACTTGAAATTCACCTTAACCACTTCCATATAGGGCCTATTCTGGCACTTCTCTACTACATGTAAAAATCATCATTTGTTTGCTAGAAAATTACTCAGAACCCCCAAAGATTATATATGTTTTTTTAGCAGACATCCGGGGTAATAAAATAGCGGTTATTGCAGTTTTTTTATCTCTCATGGTATTTGCGCAATCATTTTTCACACGCCTTTTTTTGGAATTAAAAAATAACAAAACAGTAAAGTTAGCCCAATTTATTTGTATAATGTGAAAGATGATGTTACGCCGAGTAAATAGATACCTAACATGTCACGCTTGAAAATTGCACACACTCATGGAATGGCGCCAAACTTCGTTACTTAAAAATCTCCATAGGCAACGCTTTGAAAATTTTTACAGGTTACCAGTTCAGAGTTACAGAGGAGGTCTAGTGCTCGAATTGTTGCACATGCTCTAACGCACGTGGCGATACCTCACATGTGTGGTTTAAATGGCGTTTACATATGTGGGCGGGACTTGCCTGTGTGTTCGTTTCTGAGCGCGAGCTACCGGGGACAGGGGCATTTTAAAATGTTTTTTTTATTATTATTTTTATTTTACTTATTTTTTTTATTTAAACTTTTTTTTACTTTTTTATGATCACTTTTATTCCTATTACAAGGAATGTAAACATTCCTTATAATAGGAATTTATGTGACAGGTCCTCTTTATGGAGAGATGCGGGGTCAATAAGACACCACATCTCTCCTCCAGGCTGGAAAGCATGAGATCGGTGAAAAAACATTCACCGATCTCATGCTGTCAGCCGTGATCACGGCTTTGTTGACATCCGGGAACCCGGGCGTGACATCATAACAGCGCGCCCGGGCCTCCGACGGTCATAGAGATGACTGGTGACCATCTGGTCACCAGTCATCTCTATCGTAGTCATCCGGTGCTGGCCAATTCTTTCTCCGGGTCCCCGATGGCAAGGGAGAGCCCGGAGAAGCACCGGATGGCGGCAGGAGGGGGGAATGTCCCCTCCCATCGCCTATAAGAACGATCAAGTGGCGGAACTGCCGCTATGATCATTCTTATGGTGCACAGAATCACCGACTGGAAATAATTATATCTGAATGATGCCTCTAGCTTGATCATCATTCAGATATCACTGCACAAAGTCAAGGACATCATTTGACTATGTGCGGTAAGGTTAATATGCAAGTTATTGTCATAAAAAGTGTTTGGGGACCTGGGTCCTGCCCCAGGGGACATGTATCAATGCAAAAAAAGTTTTAAAAATGGCCATTTTTTCGGGAGCAGTGATTTTAATATTGCTTAAAGTGAAACAATAAAAGTGAAATATTCCTTTAAATTTCGTACCTGGGGGATGTCTATAGTATGCCTATAAAGTGGCACATGTTTCCCGTGTTTACAACAGTCCAAGAGCAAAATGACATTTCTAAAGGAAAAAAAGTCATTTAAAAGTACTCGCGCCTATTAATGAATTGTCGTGTCTCTGTAATACACATAAAAGTCATTGAAAAAACGGCATGGGATTCCCCAACAGTCCATTACCAGGCATTTTGGGTCTGGTATGAATATTAAGGAGAACCTCGAACCAAAATTAAAAAAAAAAATGCGTGGCGGTCCCCCCAAATTCCATACCAGGCCCTTCGGGTCTGGTATGGATTTTAAAGGGAACCCCGCACCAAGATTAAAAAAAAAAATTGCGTGGGGGTCCCCCCAAAAATCCATACCAGACCCTTATCTGAGCATGGAACCTGGCAGGCCGCAGGAAAATAGGGAGGGACAAGAGAGCGGCCCCCCTCCTGAACCGTACCAGGCCACATGTCCTTAACATGGGGAGGGTGCTTTGGGGTAGCCCCCCAAAGCACCTTGTACCCATGTTGATGGGGACAAGGGCCTCATCCCCACAACCCTTGCCCAGTGGTTGTGGGGGTCTACGGGCGGGGGGCTGATCGGAATCTGGAAGCCCCCTTTAACAAGGGGACCCCCAGATCCCGGACCCCCCTGTGTGAAATGGTAAGGGGGTACAAAAGTACCCCTACCATTTCACTAAAAAAACTGTCAAAACTGGCTTATAGGAATCTGGAAGCCATCTTTAACAAGGGGACCCCCAGAACCTGCCCCCCCTGTAAATTGGTAATGGGGTACAAATGTACCCCTACCAGTTCACAAAAAAGTGTCAAAAATGTTAAAAAAGACAATAGCTGGTTTTTGACAATTCCTTTATTAGTGTTTTCTTCTTTCCCCGCTTCTTCTTCCATCTTCTTCTGGTCTTCCTTCGGGTTTGTTCTTCTTCCTCCATCTTGTTCTTCCCCCGCTTCTTCCTCTATCTTCCTCTGCTTCATCCTCTGGTCTTCTCCTCTGGCATTTTCCTCCGGTCTTCTTCTCCAGCATCTTCCTCCGGCTTCTTCTTCCCTGCTTCGTCCTCCGGACGATCTGCCTCAATGGGAGTCTCCCGCTGTGTGACGCTTCTGTTCTTGTGACAGTTCTTTTATAACTGAGGGCGGGGCCACACGTGATGTTCCCGGATGACCCCGCCCCTTCTGATGCATGGGGACATCCCTATGGCTTTCCTGGGGCATCAGAGGGGGGCGGGGTCACCTGTTTACGTAAACGGTTGACCCCCGCCCCCCTCTGACACCACGGGAAAGCCATAGTGAACTCCCCGTGCATCAGAGGGGGGTGGGGTCACTGGGTGGCCCCGCCCTCCATTATATAAAAGCTGTCACAAGAACAGAAGCGTCACACAGTGGGAGACTCCCATTGAGGCGGATCGTATGGAGGATGAAGCGGGGAAGAAGAAGCCGGAGGAAGATGCCGGACAAGAAGACCAGAGGAAGAAGCAGAGGAAGATAGAGGAAGAAGCGTGGGAAGAACAAGATGGAGGAAGAAGAAGAACACCAAAGGAAGACCAGAAGAAGATGAAAAAAGACGCGGGGAAAGAAGAAGACATCAATGACTTTTATGTGTATTGCCGGGACCAACAATTCATTATAGTCACGAGTAGTTTTAAATGACTTCTTTTCCTTTTCATTTTGCTCTCAGACTGTTCTAAACTAGGGATGAGCCGAACACCCCCCTGTTCGGTTCGCACTAGAACATGCGAACAGGAAAAAAGTTCGTTCGAACACACGAACACCGTTAAAGTCTATGGGACACGAACATGAATAATCAAAAGTGCTAATTTTAAAGGTTTATATGCAAGTTATTGTCATAAAAAGTGTTTGGGGACCTGGGTCCTGCCCTAGGGGACATGGATCAATGCAAAAAAACTTTTAAAAACGGACGTTTTTTCAGGAGCAGTTATTTTAATAATGCTTAAAGTCAAACAATAAAAGTATAATATCCCTTTAAATTTCATAGCTGGGGGGTGTCTATAGTATGCCTGTAAAGGGGTGCATGTTTCCCATGTTTAGAACAGTCTGACAGCAAAATGACATTTCAAAGGAAAAAAGTCATTTAAAACTACTCGCGGCTATTGCATTGCCGGTCCAGCAGTACACATAGAAGTTCATTGATAAAAACGGCATGGGAATTCCCTACAGGGGAACCCCGAACCAAAATTTTTAACAAAATGACGTGGGGGTCCCCCTAAATTCCATACCAGGCCCTTCAGGTCTGGTATGGATATTAAGGGTAACCCTGGCCAAAAAAAAAAAAAAAAGGCGTGGGGTCCCCCCAAAAATCCATACCAGACCTTTATCCGAGCACGCATCCTGGCAGGCCGCAGGAAAAGAGGGGGGGACGAGAGAGCGCCCCCCCTCCTGAACCGTACCAGGCCACATGCCCTCAACATTGGGAGGGTGCTTTGGGGTAGCCCCCCAAAACACCTTGTCCCCATGTTGATGAGGACAAGGGCCTCATCCCCACAACCCTGGCCAGTGGTTGTGGGGGTCTGCGGGCGGGGGGCTTATCGGAATCTGGAAGCCCCCTTTAACAAGGGGACCCCCAGATCCCGGACCCCCCCTGTGTGAAATGGTAAGGTAAGGGGGTACAAAAGTACCCCTACCATTTCACTAAAAAACTGTCAAAAATGTTAAAAATTACAAGAGACGGTTTTTGACAATTCCTTTATTTAAATGCTTCTTCTTTCTTCTATCTTCCTTCATCTTCTTCTTCTTCTTCTTCTGGTTCTTCTGGCTTTTCTGGTTCTTCCTCCGGCGTTCTCGTTCAGCACGTCATTTTTTTTTTAAATTTTGGCCGGGGTTACCCTTAATATCCATACCAGACCCGAAGGGCCTGGCATGGAATTTAGAGGGCAACCCCATGTCATTTTTTTTTTTTAATTTTGGTTCAGGGTTCCCCTGTGGGGAATTCCCATGCCATTTTTATCAATGAACTTCTATGTGTATTGTCGGACCGGCAATGCAATAGCCGCGAGTAGTTTTCAATGACTTTTTTCCTTTGAAATGTCATTTTGCTGTCAGACTGTTCTAAACATGGGAAATATGCGCCCCTTTACAGGCATACTATAGACACCCCCCAGCTATGAAATTTAAAGGGATATTACACTTTTATTGTTTGACTTTAAGCAAATCACTGCTCCTGAAAAAACAGCCGTTTTTAAAACTTTTTTTTGCATTGATCCATGTCCCCTGGGGCAGGAGCCAGGTCCCCAAACACTTTTTATGACAATAACTTGCATATAAGCCTGTAAAATTAGCACTTTTGATTTCTCCCATAGACTTTTAAAGGGTGTTCCGCGGCATTCAAATTTGCCACGAACACCTCAAATTGTTTGCTGTTCGCCGAACTTGCGAACAGCCGATGTTCGAGTCGAACATGAGTTCGACTCGAACTCGAAGCTCATCCCTATTCTAAACATGGGAAACATGCACCACTTTACAGGCATACTATAGACACCCCCCAGGTACGAAATTTAAAGGAATATTTCACTTTTATTGTTTCACTTTAAGCATTATTAAAATCACTGCTCCTGATAAAACGGACGTTTTTAAAACTTTTTTTTTTGCATTGATACATGTCCCCTGGGGCAAGACCCGGGTCCCCAAACACTTTTTATGACAATAACTTGTTTATAAGTCTTTAAAATTAGCACTTTTGATTATTCATGTTCGTGTCCCATAGACTTTAACGGTGTTCGTGTGTTCAAACAAATTTTTTGTCTGTTCTCATGTTCTGGATGCGAACCGAACCGGGGGTGTTCGGCTCATCCCTAATGGCTAACATTAATAGATCCCTTGACATAAGCATAAACATCTTTAATCACCATAGAAATATACAGTGGCAAATATGTATCATAATTTTAACAACTCTAAATGGGTAGAAAGGACTCAAATGAGGTGCCCTTATTCAACCTAAGGGCAGAAGTTGCCCTGAGCGAATGTATCCATCTCATTTCTGTTTGGAGGATCGCTCTGTCCCAGTCTCCCCCTCATGGATACTGTGGAATATGTTCCAAACATAGGAACTTCACATTGAATGAACCATATGCATGAAAGTGGGCAGCATGCCTACCTATAGGGGAATAGATGTTACCTATCTCAATAGCATATCTGTGATCATGAATACGTTTCCAAAACTCCCTAAAGGTCTTACTGACATAAAACGCCCCACATTCAGGTCATGCTATACACTATCCCCTGTGTTTTACATTTAACAAATTTTCTTGGAAAGAATCTCTTTCCGTTAGGTAGAATAATGTCTTTACCAGTATTGATGTACCTACAATATGGACAATCACCACATTTGAAAGTACCCTTTAGTGAGTGAGTGAGAAGGGACAGGGACACCCCTCTCAGAAAACAGGGCCATAAATGCCTTAATGGTGATGAGAATACAAGCAGAATAGATGACTCCAGGAGATGCCCTGGCTCTAGAATTGATCAGGGTGCCCTAGAGCAACCTTCTATCGGTGGCTCGAAGGCAACTCAATTCGCTCACAAAGCTGCGTCAGACAAGGTCACTGGCTCTAATCCCACTTGTTCCAAAACTATCCCTGCTGAAGTGGACCCCAACAGTGTTTTATCCAGCAAAGACAATGTCAACCCCAATCTAATATGACCAACAGGGGTACTAGCCCAATATGCTTACAGGCCCACCTAGAAGGAGACCCTATCCTCAATCGAGAGGTACACATGGAGAGGGAAATTATCAATCTTTCATCATATGACCTTACTCTCTCGGATAAACAACTATTGTCCAAGGGACTGAGTTTTTGTCCTTGCACTGGTATCAACCAATTTTAAGCTATTAAAGACACTAACCTATTTGTCCGCAATGTTTTGTTGAAGGCCATATATTCTTGATCTAGCGCTACTTATAATACTGTATCTGTAGCAGACAAATACAGCAAAAAAGATTTCAGAATGTTGAAAATATTGAATGAGCTACTGGAGGAAAGTGGGCCCCTGGATATTATTGATTCCATTGATCTTGAGGAGATACTGGATGGGGTTGAGAGAGATACTTACAATGCCCAAAAAAATCTAAAAAGACACTCTCAAATGTTCCCTTCTACTCATTACTATCTCAATCTAACTATTTTTCTCAAGTGGTGACTGCAGAAATTGAAGAAATTTAATCTCCGGCACACAAAAAATCAAATCTTAGGCCTTGCCAACAGAAAGCACTTACTAACTTAATGGGGAACAAGAGTCTGGTCATAAAACCCTCTGTTAAGGGGGGTAACATCATAGTGATGGACATGGAGCAGTATAAGAGCATGTGCATGAAGTTGTTATCCAGTAAAAAAATGGTACAAGTTGATAAGTGCAGATAAGATTTTGAAAATGAATAATAATTTTTATCAGCGAGTCGATGGAGCATACCAGCGAGGTATCATTTCCCAACAGATTTGGGAATACATTCGCACCACATTCCCACGGTGGCATGTTTCTATGCCCTACCCAAGACACACAAGCACATGGGGGACCCTTCGGGCTGCCCCATTGTGTCCGGGAATGAATGCGTCACTGAGAACCCCAGTCATTACATCGACTCCATTTTACATCCATTTGTGCTGACCATCCCTTCTTACTTACGAGACACCCTGCACTTGCTACAAATATACTGGATGACACGCAAGTCCCGGCCTCTGCACTATTGTTAAGTGAGTGAGTTTTTAAACTTGTACAGGAAAATGGACCAATTTGTCCTTTAGAGAGGAGGCCCATCTAAATACTACCAATGACTTCAAGGGGACAAACTTAGAGATGACTGGGTCACTGGTTAAAAGGTAACAATGTTTTTGAAGGATCATTTTAAGTTGTTCATGTTGGGAATTAAATCACGTGATATATCTGACATTGTTTTTAGATTTTGTAACTTTCTTATGAAACAGCAGCGAATCTCTGACCCCAAACACTGTTGGGGTCCACTTCAGTGGGGATAGTTTTGGAACAAGTGGGATTAGAGCCAGTGACCTTGTCTGATGCGGCTTTGTGAGCTAATCGAGTTGCCTTCGAGCCACCGATAAAGGGCTGGGCTAGGGCACCCTGATCAATTCTAGGGCCAGGGCGTCTCTTGGAGTCATCTATTCTGCCTGTATTTTCATCAACATTAAGACGTTTTTGGCCCTGTTTTCTGCAAAGAGTTTCCCTGTTCCTTCTCATTCACTCCTAAAGGGTACTTTCAAATGTGATGATTGTCCATATTAAAGGTAAATCAATACTGGTAAAGACATTATTCACTCAGGGCAACTTCTGCCCCTGGGTTGTTGAATGAGGGCACCTCATTTAAGTCCTTTCTACCCATTTAGGGCTGTTACAATTATGATACATATTTGTTTCTAGATATTTTTATGATGATTAAAGATGTTTATGCTTATGTCAAGGGATCTATTAATGTTAGAAATCTGGGTAGCTATCCTATCCATCTGGATGATTGACAGTATTTGGAAATTTTTTAGACTTTATATATATATATACATTTAATAAAATAAATGTTTCCCTTTTTTTTCAAGCTTGGTTCATTGTCTGTCTTTCCTTGGGAGCTGCAATCCCTCTCTCTTTTCTTTATTTTCCACGTTGCCTTACTGGTCTCCTCTCTCACTGGGATCCCTAGTGGTTTCCATGTGGGGTAGGTGTCCCCAGCGGTGGATAAAGCAGTTTACGTCTCCTTCCGCTTCCACCCCTGGAGACGAGAGGGATTGGCGTCATCTTTGGCATCTATTTGACGCTCACGACTTCTGGACATTTTGCATCATCACGCCTCCGTGTCTGCAGCACCAAGCATGCGCACTAAGGGGCCTTGTCTACTGCGATTGAGCACAGCTGATGCTCACATCTGTGCTTGCATGGTGAGACCATTTTCCATCCTCCGCATCCGTGGGGGATTTTTGGGGGTTTCCCACCATTATGACGTTGAATGGGCAGGGCCTACCAGGAAATCAGGACTACTTAGTCCAGACTCCTGAGAAGGTTTGATGCTGTGCCTACCTCTGTACAGACCTCTGGCTGTCCATGTTGGTCCTTCCTCCCCCCAAGGGTAAGTTGCATTGGGAGGTTAATTTTTGGGTTGTGTCTTCACAACTGTCCAATTGGCCCATTGCTTTCTCATTAATGTTTCCAGCTAATAGGAATTTAACACATAGTTTTATTCACAGTTTGTGTCTATCATTGGATTACATAATTCAGATACACATACAGTTGTGCTCATAAGTTTACATACACACACACAATTTTTTTTTTCACTCATGGTTAGTGTTGTGCTGAAGCCCTTTATTATTAATCAGCTATGTTTATTTTTAAATCATAATGACAACATAAGCTACCCAAATGACCCTGATCAAAAGTTTACATACCCCAGTTCTTCATACTGTGTATTGCCCCCTTTAACATCAATGAAAGCTTGAAGTCTTTTTATGGTATTTGCGGATGAGGCTCTTTATCTTCTCAGATGGTAAAGCTGCCCATTCCTCTTGGCAAAAAGCCTCCAGTTCCTGGAAATTCATGGGCTGTCTTGCAGTGGTGGCTGGTGCTCCAAATTTTTGGGGGGGCACAAACAAACTGAAAAATACTGGAAAAAAAAAACATCAATTGCAGCCACTGTGCCCATCAAATGCTGCCACTGTGCCCATCAAACGCTGCCACTGTGTCCATCAAATGCTGCCACTGTGCCCATCAAATGCTGCCACTGTGACCCCCACCCGCTCGTCATCTGCACGGCACTTACCCTGTCTCGGTGAGGCAGTGGATGACGGCGGTGAGTAGTGTCCTCCGAGTGGTGTCCTCTGATCGGTGTCTTCATGTGTCTCTTCCTGTCCTCTCCTCTGTCCTCTCCTCCCATCAGGTGTCCAATCACAGCACCTGTCATTTCAGCCAATCATATTAATTTGCTGTTCTAACACACCTGGGTGAACTGTGAACGGCAAGCATGGCGCTCGCAGGTCACCTTTTTTGACGCCTATTAGAGCCTATCGCTCTAATCAGGTGCTTCAAAAACACCCCCCACCGCTGTAATTCAGACACCTGTCATCCAAAAAGGGGCCTGGCGCCTGAATAGGGGGTGGCAGCGGCGGCCATGGATAGATTCATACAATGCATCCATTGGTCATAGAGGGGGTGGCTGGAGAGAGGGGGCATCACCTGTGCGCTTATATGGACTCACCACAGCTGCTGTCTTGCATGAACTGCATGTTTGAGCTCTCCCCAGAGGGGCTCAATGATATTGAGGTCAGGAGACTGAGATGGCCACTCCAGAACCTTCACTTTATTCTGCTGTAGACAATGACAGGTCAACTTGGCCTTGTGTTTTGGATCTTTGTCATGTTGGAATGTTCAAGTATGTCTCATGCGCAGCTTCCTGGCTGATAAAACATGTTCCTCCAGTAATTTTTGATAACATACTGCATTCATCTTGCCATCAATTTTGACCATGCAGCCCATCTTTCATATTGTGCATCTTGAAACAGCCACACCACATGTTTTCAGAGAGTCCTGTATTTCACCTGAAGTTATTTGTGTGTTTTTCTTTGCATCCCAAACTATTTTCCTGGCAGTTGTGGCTGAAATTTTAGTTGGTCTACCTAACCCTGGTTTGGTTTCAACAGAACCCCTCATTTTCCACTTCTCGATTAGAGTTTGAACACTGCTGATTGGCATTCTCAATTCATTGGATATCTTTTTATATCCCTTTCCTGTTTTATACAGTTCACCTAGCTTTTCCCGCAGATCGTTTGACTATTCTTTTGCTTTCCCCATGACTCAGAATCCAGAAACGTCAGTGCAGCACTGGATGAAAGATTCAAGGGTCTGTCAGGAGTCCATAAACTCATTGACCTTTTATACACACACACTAATTACAAGCAAACAGATTACAGGTGAGGATGGTTACCTTTAATAGCCATTCAAACCCCTTTGTGTCAACTTGTGTGCATGTTATCAGGCCAAAATCACCAGGGTATGTAAACTTTTGATCAAGGTCATTTGGGTAGTTTCTGTTGTGATTATGATTCAAAAAGAGTTTTAAACATTCACCATGACTATATCATAGAATATCATCATTATTTCAGGTGCGTGGCATTTTTCACTTTCCTTGTTGGATTGAACACCAACCACTGTGAAATCTGTTCTGTGAGCATATCACATTTTTACCATCTACCCGTGCCTTCACAGCTCCCAGGGGGAAGAATAGCAGACCTTTTGGCATGTCCTGCGGTGACTGTTTGTATGCTGCCATGTATATTGCTATATAGGAGTCTACTATTCACTTTGCAGCTTGATCAACAACTGGGTGAGCGCTGGCCAACATTTGGCATTAATTGTAAGTTGTAGATATTGAGACATATATATGGTTTTCCCCCTTTCCCTTCCCCCCTTTTTTATAATTATTATGTTTTTTAATTTTATTATTATCATTTATTAATTCACTGTTATCTTCAGATACTCTCCTGTGCTTCTCCTGAAGAAGCGAGATCCATCTTGCAAAACACGTCAAGCACAGTTGCTCCAGATCGATGGTGGTATCTATATGGTGCCTCTAGGTCCCACACAAACATAAGTTTTTCTCATGAAATTTCTATGTAACACTATTTCATGTTTATTAACAAGTTAGTGTGCAATATATGCTTTTAAATGTATGTCAATTTTTTTTTTTTATATAGATATTGTGTGAGGTGTGACTCTTCAAAAGTCCTGTGGGCAAAATGTTTTTCTTTATGTTGTTCAAGCAGTATAAACCTGCCCTCCAAAAAAAAGATTCTTGCCTCCACAGTGCCAAGCAGACCTATTTTATTACTTTCATTATTACCTTCTTATCCAGTCCCTGTCAGTTCTTCTTTACCTTTAACTCTCTACTTCCTCCCTCACTGCCTCCACCCACTAACTCACTCACTGCCCAGGAGATCGGCAATCACTTCAAAAATAAGATTGATACGATTTGTGATGAAATCACCACTCTACAGATATCCCCCCACAGGTACACTCAATACTTCCCTTATTCAACCCAGCCACTATAGACTTTTTTCTAACGCCCACCTAACCACCTGCCCCCTATTGACCCTATTTCCTCTCAAATACTGCATTCACCCTCTGACTCTATCCTACACCCTCTAACTCACATCTTCAATCTCTCCCTCTCTTCTGGAATCTTCCCCAACTCTCTAAAACATGCACTAGTCATCAGCAAACTTAAAAACCCTTCCGTGGACCCACCCATCTTAACAACCTACACCCCATTTCCTTGCTCCCTTTTTCCTCCAAACTTCTTGAGTGTCTGGTCTACAACCGACTGAGCGGCCACCTCATGAAGAATAACCTTCTTAATCCCCTTAAGTCTGGATTCTACCTTGAACACTCCACAGAAACTGTTCTCCTAAAACACACAAATGATTTACAAACAGCTAAAACCAATGGATATTATTCTGTACTCCAACTCCTGGACCTTTCGGCTGCCTTTGATATGGTTGACTACCCACTACTCCTCAAACTTTTTTTTCTCCTTTGGTCTCCATGTTTGTGCTCTTCATTGGTTCTCATCCTAGCTATGCCACTACACCTACAGTGTCACTTGGAACTCCATTTCCTCCTCTCCTCTATCTTTCTCCATCAGGGTCCCTCAAGATTCTGTTCTTGAACCTCTCCTGTTTCATTTACACCTCCTCCCTGGGTCATCTGATAGCCTAACAACACAACACAATCTCCTGCACTCAGGGGCTTAGTCTATGAATAGGTGGTGTAGCCAACCCTTCAGATAGAGTATTGAATGTCAAAGGTCTTGCTTTCAATATAATTTCTATGCCGATGACACCCAGATCTATCTCTCTTCCCCTCAGCTCACAACATCAGTCTCTTCACACATAACTAATTTACTGACCGACATATCAGTCTGAATGTCACACCACTTCTTCAAACTCAACCTTTCCAAAACTGAGCTTATAACATTTCCTCCCCCACATGTCCCTTCCTCTGACTTCCTTGTCAAGATCAATAGCACAACCATCAACCCATCCCCACATGCCAGGGTGCTAGGTGTAATCCTCAACTCTGAACTCTCCTTTTGGCACCACATCAATCCCTTTCCAAAGCCTGCTGCCTCAACTTCCACAACATCTCCAAAATACGCCTCTTCCTAACCAATGACACCACAGAGCTCCTAATCCACTGATTATTTCTCACTTCAACTACTGCAACTCCCTCCTCATTGGCTTACTTATACATGGCTATCCCTCCTTTAGTCCATAATGAATGCTGCTGCCAGACTCATCCATTTTACCAAACGTTCAGTGTTTGCCATCCCTTTGGCTGCCACTTTACCAACAAATAAAATTCAAAATACTAACAACAACCTACAAAGCCATCCACAACTTGGCCCCCAGTACATCACTAACCTCATCTCAAAATACCAACCAAACCGTTCCCTTAGTTCCTCTCAAGACACCCTCCTCTCTAGTTCCCTTGTCACCTCCTCTCATGCTCGCCTTCTTCTTCTGAGTCTCTCCCATCCTATGGAATTCCCTACCCCAATCTGTCCGACTAGCTCCTACTCTATCCACTTCCAGGCAATCCCTGAAAACTTTTCTCTTCAGAGAAGCCTATCCTTCCTCCACCTAACAACTGTACTTTTATTTTCTCCATTAGCTCATCCCCCACAGTTATTACCTTTTGTATCACTTGAACCTCCTTTGTACTTTCAATTTTTCTTTGTTAAAGGTTTTACATATGTTCAGTCAAGTAATACAAAAGTGTAGTACAAAAAAGATAACATAAGAGTATCTAAGAGCAACAATAAGAACAGGAGAGAAGGAAAACTCAGTACACTCTGTGAACATAAGACATGTAGACCTACCTATAGTGGATCTAGAATAACATATTATATGAGTGCCATATCAATGGTTTTTATCAAAAAGAAAAATAAATTTGCCCTGTGACTCCTACCAGTGCACCCATGGTTGCCACAAAGGGATTATGTGGGAATAAATGCCATTAGTGGAAGCGAACATGGTTTCATAGTGAAGGTGAGTCCTAAGCACTTCAGAATTTGTGGGAGGGAGGGAAGCTTTCCAGTATCTTAGTAATGCCAATATGGCAGCCATTAAAAAGTGTGTCACCACTATTTGTAATGGTTATGGGAAGGATTCTAGTCCCAGATTTAAGATAGCTAGGCTTGAGGAAATAGCTATGGGGGTAGATGCAATTTCAGACAAAATTTAAAAATGAGTGGTCCAGAACTTAGCTTACAGGACCATAGTTGATGCATCAACATTTCCACCTGATATAGATAGGGAATCTTGGTTTTACTATGTTGGCCTTGAAGGCGTCTGGCCAAAGTCTTCCCTACCCTATTGCCAGTCGAAATTATGCATCATATTTAGGCATCTAGTGCTTCTCTCAAACCCTTCAAGGAGCAGCAGATGCAAATCATGTCTAAGGGCAGTACGTTTTGTTTGCAAGCTGGGATCTGGCTTAGATTTGTTAAGTATTTCAGTCTGCTTAATATCTGCCATGAGGCGTTTAAGCCGTTGCAGCATTCCCCTCTTAGCCCTAGGACCTAGTTTAATAAAAAGACCTCGGATGAATGATTGTGGATATTCCACAATAAAAAAGGGTCCCGTACAGTTGGAAGTATTCTGTCAGCTGGGCCTGGAGAAATGTTTTGTTCTCTAGAGAATGCAATAGGTGGGGGCTTAGTCTCCAAAGAGATACTCGTTTAGGAGATAAAGGGGGTCATTTACTATAGCGCTATGGTGCTAATTCACGCAAATTGCCGCAAATTAGCGCTAATTCGAGGCAATTTAGCGCGAATTAGCGCTAATAGCGCTAATTCGCGCTAAAACGGTATTCACTATAGCGCTGCTGAGAAAATTCTACCAAAATCGAATTTACTATAGCTCCCTGAATCTAAATAGTGCCCAAACCCTTACTCTGCTAAAACCTAGAGAATTGCACATGGAAATAATGTTTAGGAGGGGCAGGAGGCGGAGCCTAGCAGAGCAGACATGCATTGTTAGAGCTCCACACCGCTGAGGAGAGAAGAGAAGGAGAAAGCGGAGCCTGCAGGCTCAAAAGGTATCCATTTGAACCTTTTTGCCCCAGGGAACAAACTGTGAAAGTTTGGGCAGGAAATATGGTACTGGGAGGAAACCGTGGCAGAAATAAAAATCACCTCACAAAGAGCTCACAGGCACTCACTGCAGCTGAAGCAGCTCCAGTCACCTCACAAGATACAGCATCAGGGCGCTCTCACAGACAGAAAATGTCACAGCAAGACTCTCAATTTGAGTCAGATACAGAACAAATCCTCTCACAAACTTCTCCACAAGCCTCCTCAGTATCCCCAGTAATATTATTACAATTTGAAAAGATGCTTCATAAGGCTTTAAAACAAACCTCAGACCAAATAACAAAAAGCCTAACCAAAGAAATAAGAGAGCTGGGAAACCGCACCGCAGCCTTAGAAATAAAAATGGATGAAATTGAAATTACAACCCAAGAAAATATAACAGAATTGGAACAATTAAAAAAAGAGAATTTAATACTTCAAACTAAGCTCGAAGATTACGAAAATAGAGCCAGACGTTCAAACTTGCGCATAAGGGGAATACCTGAAACTGTGACAGACCTGCAATCTACTATTACTGCTCTATTACAAGAACTAAAGCCAGATATTCCTATTGAACGTTTAGAACTGGACAGAGTACACAGAGCCCTCACAGCCAAAAAGAAAGATGGACCCCCACGTGATATAATCACAAAATTTCATTATTACAGAACGAAAGAACAAATACTAATTGCTGCAAGAGAAAAAAAGGAACTTAATTTTCAAGGACACAATTATCAAATTTTTGCTGACCTATCCCAACTTACTATTACTAAAAGACGATCCATGAAACCCCAACTAATGGAACTGCAACGCCACAACATTATGTATCAATGGGGCTTCCCCTTTTCAGTCAGATTTAACCACCAAGGTACAATTTACAGAAGCAGATCAGCAGATGAACTACAACAAACCCTTTTAAAATTAAATCTGACAGAACCCACAAGCAGCAACACTCCCACACGCAGAAGAATGGCATCATCTTCACCTTCAGGCAGCACCCAGAAAATTCCAGAACAAAATGGGAATCATCATTCTCACAAAAGAGGCCGTTATGCCACATCATCCATGGACCAAGAAGATTCAATTGACTGACATTAAAATTCCTGATATCTCTTCATTTATTATACTAAGAGATGGTTCTCTATAAAACACCTGTATTTATAACTGAATGTAACTGCATTCTGATAGTCACACACTGTGTGGGATCATGTTACATTCCAGTTATATTTCTTATTACTTCTGATTCATATAGCCTTAGAATATATAAGTGAAATAAGGAAATTCTTGTTCAGTTATATATTATCAGGTAATAACAATAGATTTATTACTTTTTAGGACAAATATGTTCAATAATCCAGAAGTAATGGAAGCTTTTTCTTTCTTTTCTTAAAACAAATATATTATTACCTAACTAGTTCCTAGAATTATGTTTTTGTTTATTCTAATCTGAAGCAATACAACCTCAATTTTATGAGTTAACATATCTAAACAGTTACATATGAATAAAATATGTAATTGTTTATTCTGGAGGGGTTAAAGTCCCAAAATAATTCAAACTATCTTCATCAATACCAAAGTTATTAACAGTACCTTTCTAACTGAATTATTTAGCCTAGGGCAAGGCTAACCATATACAACCACCCTGGAATAAATAATTTCAACAAAAACTATATTCTGCACTCCAATTAATGAAACATCATTTTGATGTCTTTTGACATAGCACTTCTCTCCTGTAAGCGGAAGATCCGTGTACTCCCATTAGCCCTCCTCATTCTCCCAACCATATTATGTGGGAGTGTGACGAAGGCACTTATTCCCCTGAGAGAGATATTTATTCTCTTTCACGGGTAAATTGTGATTACTTGCAAAAAATAATTTATACAATGTATCATCTAATCTCATATGTTTTTTGTTTACTCTTTACTCCAGAATTCACTGGTTTCTTTTCTATCTATTCATCTCTTCAGTCCACACAGGTTGATCTGCGCAGTCAGCTCTGCATAACAAAAAGTAAGTCAAAACTATTTGATCTATTGCCATGGCACCACTAAATATACTTTCCCTGAATGTTCAGGGAATAAATGTCCCTCAAAAAAGGACCAAAGCCTTCCGTACTTTCCATAACAAGAAGGCTCACATAGTATGCCTCCAAGAAACACACTTCACCAAAGATTCTACTCCAAAATATATTTCTCCTTTTTATCAACAAATTTACACGGCTTCTGCCTGTACCAAGCAAAGGGGAACTCTAATTGCATTTCACCAATCCACACCATTCACCTTATCATCAGAAATTAAAGACCCAGAAGGTAGATACCTGATACTCATGGGTTATATAATGGATACAGCAATCACGGTGATTTCCTACTACGCTCCTAACAAACAACCTACACCATTCCTCTCACATATATTACAAGTGATTAATACACACAAAATAGGAACAGTGATAATGTGTGGGGATTCGAACCAGTTCCTCCTCCCATTTCTAGATAAATCACCTTTTACACCATCCAAAATAACCTCTAGATTACCTTTTTCTCAACTTCTTTCCAAATACAATCTGGTAGATTCATGGAGAGAAAGTAACCCAATGAAAAAGAAATTCACTTATTTCTCGCACCCTCATCAAACCTTCACCAGAATAGATCATATTTTTCTAACAATAGGAATGATACCAGAAATTATTGCATCAGATATAATTCCGATTCCGTGGTCTGACCATAATGCAGTATACACTACTATAGCCTCAGCCATACCAAAAGCGCATGACCCAACGTGGTACTTACCGGACATAATGCTCAAAAACCCACTACATCAGATGGCCATTGAACAAGCTTTAAAGGAATACATATCAATTAATAATACAACAGACATCTCCCCAATAACACTGTGGGAAGCTCATAAGCCTGTCTTGCGTGGTACAATACAAAGACAAATGGCACTATTTAAACGGGAACGCAAAAATCTAGCAAAAAAACTAGAACTCAATTTTAATGCAGCCTACATATCATTTCAAGATAATCCATCTCAGAGTACAAAATCTCATCTGGAAAAATCTAGATTGGAATACGATCTATTTCTCACTGAGTCAGTTGATAAATCCCTCAAACGCTCCAAACACAATTTCTACATGAATACAAACAAACCAGGTACATATTTGGCTCGGGCATTAAATTCAACTAACAAATCTTTCAAACCAATACGTTTGAAATTATCAAAAAATGTTTACACTTGTAATCCAGTTAAAATAGTCCATGAATTTCACTCACATCTCGCAACTTTATACAAGACAAACAATGAATTTAATCCTACAGAGGCTGAATCCTTCTTCTCAAAAATAACCTTACCTGAATTATCTCAGAATCAAAAAAGCAGTTTGGATGAGCCTATAACTATAGATGAAGTTGCTAACGCCATAAAAGACCTAAAACTTAACAAAAGACCAGGCCCAGACGGCTACTCGGCTTTATACTATAAAACATTCTCAGAAATACTCTCTCCCATTCTCACTGAAACTTTTAACAATCTTCTAGATGGACATTCTTTTCGGCAAGAAACACTAATGGCAATTGTTTGTATGATCCCAAAACCCCTTTCTGATGATACTTCCTGTGTGAATTATCAGCCTATCTCTCTGTTAAACCTCGATATTAAATTATTAGCAAAAATAATATCAAAACGCCTCAATAGCATTATAGGAAAATTAATACATAGAGATCAAGTAGGCTTCATGCCAAATAGACAGGCAGGCGATAATATACGCAGGGCAGTGTTATTGGCACATATTGCTAAAAAACGGAAAATCCCTTTATGTTTTCTATCTCTCGATATTAAGAGGGCATTTGACACAGTATCCTGGCAATATATGCAATATTCATTACAAAAATGGGGTTTTGGACCCCACTTTTTAACATGGATCAAAGCATTATATAATAAACCCAAAGCCTATATAAAATATGCTGGATACAAATCTGAAGCCTTTAATATCGAAAGAGGTACCCGACAGGGTTGCCCATTATCTCCCTTATTATTTGCCCTTATACTCGAACCCATGGCCCAATACATCAGAACAAACCAAACTATAACTGGCATTGAAGTAGGAGGTATTACACACAAATTATGTATATTTGCAGACGATATATTACTTTTTCTATCATCACCACAGGTCTCTGGTCCTAACTTAATACCAGCTCTTGATGGATTTGCAGCCCTATCCGGCCTTATGATTAATCCTAAGAAATGCCTAGTGCTTAATATTTCACTCACAAACATGGAATTGATCCCGGCTAGGGCTGCACTCCCATTCACATGGGCAGAAAAATCAATCCCATATCTTGGAATTCATTTAACAGCATCTCATTCTGACTTATTCTCAACCAATTATCCTCCTGTATTAAGACAGATCACAAATCTAATAAAACAATGGTCGCAACTTCCTTTATCCTGGATAGGGAAGATTAATGCAATCAAAATGACTATTCTACCCAAATTGCTTTATCTATTCAGAGTCCTCCCTATTCCAATTCCTTCCTATTTTTTGAGAATAGTACAAAAAAGAGCAACTTCGTTTATATGGGGCTCTTCTAAACCACGTATACCTATACACACACTACATCTTCCCAAAAATAAAGGAGGCCTGGGATACCCTAATTTTACTAACTACTACAGAGCAGCACATTTGGCCAGTTTGTCCAAATACCATGCAAAACAGGAAATCCCATTATGGGTATTTATAGAGGCTTCAGAAAATGACCCTCTATTAATATCAAATTTATTATGGCTTGATCCTAAAGACCGCTTTAAAATTCATAATCCCATAACTAAACACTTCTTATCTCTCTGGGATAAACTAAAAACCAAATATCAGTTACAATCTCCACACAATCCTCTCCTTTCTTTTATCAGAAATCCGGCCTTTTATCCGGCATGGATCTACCCAAATTCTTTTAAAGCTTGGACAACATCAGGCATTCAGACACTAAATGACTTCATAGCATCTAAATCATTCCTTTCATTTCCATCGCTTAGAGAAAAATATGATCTACCAAACTCTGAGATATTTAGATATCTCCAAATCAAAAATTTCTATACACCATTCCTAAAGGGGGATACACCATTATCCCAATTATCCATTTTTGAATCAATCTGTACAATAGATCCATTTGCTAAAGGTACAATTTCATCACTTTATAATCAATTATATGGAGTAGCAAATCTTAATAGACCCTCTTACGTTCAGAGGTGGGAGGAGGACCTGGGACGAACTTTAGAAGACATGGACTGGTCTAACATATGGCTCTCATCTAAGTCATCTTCACCCAACATCTTAGCACTGGAGACAAATTATAAAGTCCTAACTCGCTGGTACCTTGTACCCGCTAGAGTGGCAAAATATTCACCTAATACCTCAGCTCTTTGTTTTCGAGGATGCCCAGAAATAGGCACATATTTACACATATGGTGGACGTGCCCAGTAATCCAAACCTTCTGGAAGGAAGTCTTCGTGATTGCATCTAAAATATTTAAAAAAATAATACAACCAGATCCATATTTAACTTTACTTAATCTAAAACCGGAATGGTTAACACTCTCTCAATTCAAACTTATGATCCAACTAATAACGGCTGCAAAACAAACAGTGGCCAAGGCATGGAAATCTCCTACATTGGTACTAGCAGAAACAATTCACAGAATGAATAATACAATGTCCCATGCTAAGATGGTAGCCATCGATCAAAATCAAATTCCAAAATTTGAAAAACTTTGGCATCCTTGGATAAAACAACAGTTCCTGTCAAATTTCAATGACTCTGTCCTGTTGCCATGGTAACAGATTAAATGACCTACAGAGACACCCATTCTAAGGCTTCAAAGAGAACTAAAAAGAATAATAAACTGATGAGCGGGACAACCTTGTGGACCATACCTCTACCTTTCAACCCTTTTTCTTCTTTCTCTTTCCTTTTCTCCACCTTACGATTAAAGCTCATTATCAGAATTTATTTGACCTATATACACTCTACTTGTAAACAATATGTATAGTAGGTATAAATCATTTAAATACCTACAAAAGTAACTAAGGAAATGATATATATCTTTAATTTAGGTTTACGTGAACCCAATGTTTAATATTTGAAATTTCATGATATTTACCTATATAAACCCTACTGTAAAACAATGAGCTTACTTTATAGATCCTTGTAAACTTACTTTATGTATCTTTATAACATTGTATACTCAATAAACTTCTTTTGACAAGGAAATAATGTTTAGAACATGATATAATTGTCTAAATGGTACTGAAATATGCGGTATATTATTTAAAGATTATCTGCTTTTAAACTGTGTGAAAAGGTGATTTCTACACTGAAATATCTTTAAAAGTCTGAAAAGTGAAAAATTCCCCGTTTTGGACAACTAGGTGCCAACACAACTGAGCATGCTCAGACCTGAAAATAACTCTCATTTTATCTCCAGTGTCTTTTTTACCTGGAGCTATAGTAAATACCAAAATGAGAGCTAATTAGAGAACATTTTTTGGAAGTTAAAATCTGCTCTAATTTAGTCCAAATGAAGTTTCAGTCACTGATTCTAATGGAACAATTCTAACTTTCACAAAAAAACCTTTTAATGTTGAGATGAAATGTATCTTTCTGTGAAATAAATTTTCCTTTGCAACATTGTTGCTTCTACTTAAAATATTTTGATTTTAAGAATACTAGAATGTGGAATGTTTTGATGTTTTGATAAAATATATTTTTCTCTGTCACTTTCACTTGTTACTCTTCATCTCACAACAATCTTTAACCTAAACTCACAGGAGTCTTTATAATCCACAAACAATACCATTGCTGATGCAAATTTAAAATGAATCACATTTTTTCTGTGCTTTTTATTATTTCCAAATATTCATAATTTGAAAAATGTGATATGTGTACCAACATCAGAAATCAAAATGTAATTCCCAAAAATTTGAGGGTAATATTCTACTCTCACCCACAAAAAAACACCAAATATCACAGAATAAATCAAGAAGAATAACTCTTGAGTAATGTAATTCCATCACTTGTATGTCCATAGAAATGCAGTATTTATGTGTTTTTATGTGTATTTATGTGTAGTTATGTGTAGGAGACTCTCACATGTGGCTGCTCATATTCACACACACTTCTCACAAACTTTTCTTTGTGTTTTTTTATTGGGATTCCCTCAATATATTGTTATTAGTTGTCACATCTGACAGTTTTTTTTTTTATATATCTTTTTGTTTTTTATTTGACGCCTTTTTTTTTCTGTAATGTTTGGATTTTTTCCAAGGCTGATCTTTGTTCAATGTTATTTTTATTTTTACTCCAGAATATTTTTGTGTGTGTTTTGTGTGTCAAGTTACCCCAACACCATTGATATCTTTTATTATTTAATCTCAAGGAGATTGTTTGGTGTTGGTGTCCCTTGTTCATTTCACATTGTATATTTGAAATGTACCTGAATCCTCACAAACAAACCATCATTTTTGAAGTAAAACACATAGGAGAGTATAATTCAAAACCAAAATCCTTTATTAAGGGATCAGAACCAAATAAAGAGGAAGGCAACACTGGATCAACAGGAGAAATTAGTGAAGCCTGTGACCCCCAGGGCAGACATCAATTCTTGAACATCAAAATTGGTGGCCTGAGGAGTCCATATGTAAGGGAGGGCAGTCTGGTCCAGAATTCGCAGAGATCCGGATAGCAGCAGATGACATGTGTGTCCCCAGGCTGTGGTACCACAAGAGGCTGCATTTTTTGGCTGACCAGACTGAACCCAGGGCAATCACTGTCTGGTCTTCCTTTCACGCTTCCTTCCCGGCTGTGGCTGTGCAGTTGGAGATGTGGCAGGAGGAGGAGTAGGACCTGGAGGAGGAGGAGGACTGGGAGGACCTGGAGGAGAGGGAGGACGAGGAGGAGGACCTGCAGGAGGAGGAGGAGGACCATCACAAAGGTGTGTCTGAGGTGTAATTTGCCCACTCATACCTTTCTCCAGAGCCTCCGATATGAGGGCCTCACACATTACTTGTTGTCCCTCCTCCATCCTCTGCATTTTATATGCAATGACGGCAGCAATGTTCTCCTCCATGGTGTGGGGTGCTCCCAGGACCTCTGTAGCCCTCCAAAAGACTCCTCCAGTAGCCTCCTCTAGGGCACTCCTCCTCCTGCCACTTTCTCTTTTCAGGGGGGGTGGAGGGACCTGCAGATCAGGCAGCCGGCTCGGCCCGGCCACCTCCTGGCTGAGACTTCCCTGTGTATCAAAAAGGGACATGGTTTTAGTTTTTGCTTCATCAATCACAATCATAAATTAGTACTCCCAACTAACATCTAGTTAACATCATTGATTGGACAAGCAGAAATATTTAGAAGAATGCTATACCTGGCTCAATCTGGGCTCCTCCACATGCGGCCTGGAAGGCCCAGGTTGGGCGTCAGAAGCCTCAGCCGGGGGGGAAGGAAGCGTGGAAGGAAGACTGGAGAGGGATGGCCTGGGTTCAGTCTGGCCTGCCAGAAAATGCAGCCTGTCGTAGTACAACATCCTGGGGAAATAGATGTCATCTGCTGCTCCTGATCTCTGTAAATCCAGGACCTTCTTGCGCTCCCTCAGATATGTGCTCCTCAGGCCACCAATTAAGATCTTTAAATAAGTGATGTCTGCCGTGGGGATCACCTGCTTCACAATTACCAACAATTGCACCAGTGCTGCCTTCCTCTTTGCTTGGTTCTTGAAATGGGGGTGTTTAATCTCCCACAGACATGGCAGCTCCCTTAGCATATCTATGAATACTGACATGAAGTCATTATCTTTGAGTACCATATCCATGTTCACTGCAAGACACAACACAAGACAAAGCCTAATGTCAGACAAAACTCTCCTAATCTTGTTACAATATAGGCCTCATGTAGAAGCAGTATAGGCACAAGTTTGTCTCTTACCTTCGTTCTTACGATCGGCGCCTCCAATGCTCCTTCCTCCGCTCACAGATCGTACGTAATACGCACGCGTGTTACGCTTTATATACACTGCGCATGCGTGTAACTCCGCCCGCCCCTGACGTTCTTTCTAGTCTATTCCCCGCCCCTTTTCGTTCGGCGCAGTTCTTAAATAACAGAGGGCGGGTGATCCCGCCCCCCTCTGACACACGGGGACTTCCCTGTGGCATTCCCCGTGACGTCAGAGGGGGGTGGGGTCACGCGCCCTGCGTCAGAGGGGGGCGGGGTCACCCGCCCTCCGTTATTTAAGAACTGTCAGAAGAGGAGAAGCGTCACACAGCGGGAGCCTCCCATCCAATCGTGGATGCGGAGCAGCCCGAGGAAAGAAGATGAAGTGAAGACGGCGCCGCTGAGGAAGATGCCGGACGAGAAGACCGGATGAAGAACCAGAAGAACAAGAAGAACCAGAAGAACAAGAAGAACCAGAACCAGAAGAAGAAGATGGAGGAAGAAACCGAAGGAAGATAGATGAAAGAAGAAGGAATTGTCAAAAACTGTCTCTTGTCATTTTTAACATTTTTGACAGTTTTTTGGTGAAATGGTAGGGGTACTTTTGTATCCCCTTACCATTTCACACAGGGGGGAGGGCCGGGATCTGGGGGTCCCCTTGTTAAAGGGGGCTTCCAGATTCCGATAAGCCCCCCGCCCGCAGACCCCCCCCACAACCACCGGGCAAGGGTTGTGGGGATGAGGCCCTTGTCCTCATCAACATGGGGACAAGGTGCTTTGGGGGACTACCCCCAAAGCACCCTCCCAATGTTGAGGGCATGTGGCCTGGTACGGTTCAGGAGGGGGGGGCGCTCTCTTGTCCCCCCCTCTTTTCCTGCGGCCTGCCAGGTTGCGTGCTCAGATAAGGGTCTGGTATGGATTTTTGGGGGTACCCCACGCCATTTTTTTAAAAAATTTTGGCGCGGGGTTCCCCTTAAAATCCATACCAGACCTGAAGGGTCTGGTATAGATTTTGAGGGGGACCCCACGCCAATTTTTTTTTTTAATTTTGGCCAGGGTTCCCCTTAATATCCATACCAGACCTGAAGGGCCTGGTATGGAATTTAGGGGGACCCCCACATCATTTTTTTTTTAATTTTGGTTCGGGGTTACCCTTTGGGGAATTCCCATGCAGTTTTTATCAATTAACTTTTATGTGTATTGTCGAGCCGGCAATTCAGTATAGCCGCGAGTAGTTTTAAATAACTTTTTTTCCTTTCAAATGTCATTTTGCTGTCAGACTGTTCTAAACACGGGAAACATGCGCCTCTTTACAGGCATACTATAGACACCCCCCAGGTACGAAATTTAAAGGAATATTACACTTTTATTGTTTCACTCAAAGCATTATTAAAATCACTGCTCCCGAAAAAACGGCCGTTTTTAAAAAAAAATTTGGCATTGATCCATGTCCCATGGGGCAGGACCCGGGTCTCCAAACACTTTTTATGGCAAAGAACTTGCATATAAGCCTTCAGTGAGAACTTTGGATTTTGCAGGTTCGAGCCCCACTGACTTCCACTATTCCAGCATATGTGATCTGACAGGCATTATTGCCGCAATAGCGCTGCTTTCCATTTGCATTAGCGCTGACTTTCTGAGAGTTGAAGTCTTCCTGGCCTTTTTTGAGAGTTATTTTTTGGTAATGCAGGAGAATTTTTTGGCGCTATAGTAAATGACCCAAAAAGAGTCTAAGACATTCAATGTTATAAAAGCATGGTCTGATCACCACGTGATGTTATTAATGGCTGAGTCTTGAATTCTTTGAGGCATCCATTTGTTGACTAAGTAAAGGTCCATCCTTGAGTATGAGTATGGCTAGTAGAAAAAAAAGGTACATTTTTTCTCCGAAGCATGCAAACATCTCCATGTGTCAAACAGGTCTTGTGAGTGTAGAAAAGACTGCATAGATGCTGGGAGACCCACACAATATGAGAGAGCCTTGTCTGAACTTGTTCACTTTGTGCATACGTTTGTTCAGAAAGGGAATCTGATGGGTGTTAGGAGCATAAACATTTACTACTGTGTATCTGGTAGAGTTTAGATCACAGACCAATATAAAATATCGCCCTGCTGTGTCCTTGATTTCTTCAATCAGGGTGAAAGCTACAGTGTTCCCTGAAAAGGAATGAGCTTCGAGTTTGAGTTGAACTCATGTTCAGCTCGAACATCAGCTGTTCGCCAGTTCGCAGAACAGCGAACAATTTGGGGTGTTCGCGGCAAATTTGAAAGCTGCGGAACACCCTTTAAAAGTCTATGGGAGAAATCAAAAGTGCTAATTTTAAAGACTTATATGCATGGTAATGTCATAAAAAGTGTTTGGGGACCTGGGTCCTGCCCCAGGTGACATGGATCAATGCAAAAAAAAGTTTTAAAAATGGACGTTTTTTCGGGAGCAGTGATTTTAATAATGCTTAAAGTGAAACAGTAAAAATGTAATATTCCTTTAAATTTCATACCTGGGGGGTGTCTATAGTATGCCTGTAAAGGGGCACATGTTTCCCGTGTTTAGAACAGTCTGACAGCAAAATGACATTTCAAAGGAAAAAAAGTCATTTAAAACTATTCGCGGCTATTAATGAATTGTCAGTCCGACAATACACATAAAAGTTCATTGATAAAAACGGCATGGGATTTCCCCACAGGGGAACCCCGAACCATAATTTAAAAAAAATGGCGTGGGGGTCCCCCTAAATTCTATACCAGGCCCTTCAGGTCTGGTATGGATATTAAGGGGAACCCCACACCAAAATTTAAAAAAAAAATGGCGTAGGGGTCCCCCTCAAAATCCATACCAGACCCTTCAGGTCTGGTATGGATTTTAAGGGGAACCCTGCGGCAAAATTAAAAAAAATGGCGTAGGTCCCCCCAAAAATCCATACCAAACCCTTATCTGAGCACGCAACCTGGCAGGCTGCAGGAAAAGAGGGGGGGAGGAGAGAGCACCCCCCCTAAGCCGTACCAGGCCACATGCCCTCAACATTGGGATGGTGCTTTGGGGTCCCCCCAAAGCATCTTGTCCCCATGTTGATGGGGACAAGGGCCTCATCCCCACAACCCTTGCCCGGTGGTTGTGGGGGTCTGCGGGCGGGGGGCTTATCGGAATCTGAAAGCCCCATTTAACAAGGGGACCCCAGATCCCGGCCCCTCCTGTGTGAAATTGTAAGGGGGTACAAAAGTACCCCTACCATTTCACAAAAAAGTGTCAAAAACTTTAAAAATGACAAGAGACAGTTTTTGACAATTCCTTTATTTAAAGTCTACTTCTTTCCATCTTCTTTCTTCTATCTTCTTTCTTCAAGAAGCAGAGGATCGGAGGAAGAACCAGAGGAAGAAGGAGATGGAGAAAGAAACCGAAGGAAGATAGAAGAAAGAAGATAGAAAGAAGAAGACTTTAAATAAAGGAATTATCAAAAACTGTTTCTTGTCATTTTTAACATTTTTGACACTTTTTTTGTGAAATGGTAGGGGTACTTTTGTACCCCCTTACCATTTCACACAGGGGGGGCGGGATCTGGGGGTCTCCTTGTTAAAGGGGGCTTCCAGATTCCAATAAGCCCCCTGCCTGCAGACCCCCACAACCACCGGGCAAGGGTTGTGGGGATGAGGCCCTTATCCCCATCAACATGGGGACAAGGTGCTTTGGGGCGATCCCAAAGCACCCTCCCAATGTTGAGGGCATATGGCCTGGTACGGTTCAGGGGGGGCGCTCTCTCGTCCCTCCCCTCTTTTCCTGCGGCCTGCCAGGTTGCGTGCTCGGATAAGGGTCTGGTATGGATTTTTGGGGGGACCCATGCCATTTTTAAAAAAATTTTGGCGCGGGGTTCCCCTTAAAATCCATACCAGGCCTGAAGGGTCTGGTATGGATTTTAAGGGGGACCCCCACGCCATTTTTTTTTACATTTTGGCACGGGGTTCCCCTTAATATCCATACCAGACCTGAAGGCCCTGGTATGGAATTTAGGGGTACCCCCACGCCATTTTTAAAAAAATTTTGGTTCGGGGTTCCCCTGTTGGGAAATCCCATGCCGTTTTTATCAATGAACTTTTATGTGTATTGTCGGACCGACAATTAATTAATAGCCATGAGTAGTTTTAAATGACTTTTTTTCATTTGAAATATCATTTTGCTGTCAGACTGTTCTAAACACGGGAAACATGCGCCCCTTTGCAGGCATACTATAGACACCCCCCAGTTACGAAATTTAAAGGAACATTACACTTTTATTGTTTCACATTAAGCATTATTAAAATCACTGCTCCCGAAAAAAACGTCTGTTTTTAAAACTTTTTTTTGCATTGATCCATGTCCCCTGGGGCAGGACCCAGGTCCCCAAACACTATTTATGACAATAACTTGCATATAAGCCTTTAAAATTGGCACTTTTGATTATTCATGTTCGAGTCCCATAGACTGTAACGGTGTTCGCGCGTTCGAACACATTTTTTGCCTGTTCGCATGTTCTGGTGCGAACCGAACAGGGGGGTGTTCAGCTCATCCCGAATTGCTAGTAAAACACCTCTCTTTTTCGGGGATATGGATGCAGAAAAGGTATATAGAAAGTTTCGGTGTGAGCATTTAGGAGGTGAGTTTAAAAGGGAAGTGTACGCACAACACATCACACATTACATTTCTTGTACGCACAACACATCATACCCAAATTGTAGGGCTTCCTTCCAAAGAGAAGACCTCTTGGCAGTGTGATTAAGTCCCTTTGTTGAATCAAATCCTTTTTATTATTTTCTATGAAAATGACATTGACACAATACAGACAAAACCACAAAAATAAAAATCACACCAAACCAAAACACCCCAGAAAAAAAGAAAAAAAACCCAAACCACTTCCCTTCAACAAGCCCCACCAACACCCCCCCCCACTCACTCGGAGTATATATGATACAAAAAATAAAAAAAAGTACACAGTACACATTGGTTGACATGATACTTAAGTCATAGATTGGAGCCATCTAGACCAGATAACATCAAACTTATTCAGGGAGTTCCTTAGGAAATATGTATGCTTTTCAAAAAGAATGATCCTATTGAGATCTACAATCCAATCGGACACAGTCGGTGGATGTGGAGAGGTCCACTTAAGAGCAATCTGTCTACGGGCAACAAAAAGTGCACGCCTTATAGTATTACCAATAGGGAGGTATAGATAGAGGTATCACAGTAACCCAATATACATATAAACGGTTCAACCAGAATGTTAATATCCAATACCCTATTTAAGTTACCAAACACCTCCACCCCGTATCTTTGAAGTTTTGGACATTGCCACAAAAGATGTATTAATGTACCTGTGTTACCGCATCTAGCACAGGCTGGCTCAGATTTCAGTCCAATTGCACAGAGAAACTGCGGAGTTCTATAGACCCTATGGAGAATAAAAATCTGGGTCAGTCTGTGTGATGGAGAAAGAGACAGCCTGGACGGGGACCGGGGGACATCGTCCCAAAGCTCCTCAGAGATGGGACCAATATCTTTCTCCCAGCCAGCCTGAGAACAGATGGGGAAGATCAATAGAAACCCATCTGACAGTACCCTATAAGTAACCAAGGTAAGACCCTTTGTTGACCCTACCTGTACTATTTTATCTAAGACAGGGATAGAGGGGAAAAATATCTTAGCAGAAGAAAACTGGGCATGTAGAGCATGTCTTAATTGAAGGAATTGGTAAAACCAGTTGGATTCTACAGAGAACTCTCCCCCCAGATCTTCAAAGGATTTAAGTATACCTTAAAATAGCTGAGCTAATGTAGTTATTCCTAATTTTGCCCATCTCTGAAAGCCTCTAAGAGCCGAAATTTGAGAAAGTCTATCATTTTCCCATATGGGAGTGTATCTAGTGGGATATGAGACACCCAACATTTTTTAACTGTATCCCATACTTTACAGATTAACATACAAGTAGGCATATCAGCAAGAGAGACACCCCCTCTTGCACCAACGAGGATAAAGAGTGGAGACCGACCCTTAAATGCAAAGGAAAATAATCTTAGAGCAGGAAAGGATATCTGTTCAGACTCCCATCCTGCAAAATGCTGTAATTGGGAGGCGAGAAAATATAGCCTTAGATTAGGAACTGCCAGGCCGCCAGCATTTGTAGGATGCTGTAAAGTCTCCAGTTTGATACGAGGGGTTTTGTTACACCATATTAATCGCCTAAATATAGTGTTTATCTTAATAAAGAGTCAGATAGGTATCCAAATCGGGGCATTATGTAAAAAATAGAGGAGCTGAGGCATCCATATAATTTTTATTAAATTGATACGACCTATTAGCGATAAAGGGAGCTTAGTCCAGGTTTTACTCTGATTTTGAAATCTAATAAGTAATGGAAATATATTATCTACAATATATGACTGTGGGGAGTCCGACATAGTTATACCCAAGTATTTTATAGATGATACAACCTTAAAATGAGACAGTATAAGTGGTAGTGGACCTGGAAGGGGGTGTAAAGGCATCAACATGGATTTCTCCCAGTTTATACCTAGACCGGAAAACCTTCCAAACTCCTTAAAGTGTTCCATTACTACCAGCAGGGATGAAGAGACATTAGACTTGAAAAAGAGAAGATTGTCCACATATAGTAATATCTTTTCCTCCATGCCTCCCCTAATCAGACCAGTAACATCAGGAGAGGCCCGTATAAGACATGCCAAAGGCTCTATGGCCAGGACAAAAATCAGGGGAGACAACGGATACCCCTGCCCCAGAAAAATCTGAAACTAGGAGATTGAAATCGATTCATCCTAACCGATGCCCCCGGAGCAGCGTATAACAACTGGACCCACTTACAAAAACCAGAGCCAAGCTCGAATTTATCAAGTATGGCCCACAGATATAGCCATTTGACACAATCAAAGGCCTTGATTGCGTCTAGTGCTAAGAAAGCACGGTTTGAATGACCCGGGGCCGCAACCTGCATATTTAAATATGCACGTCTGATATTTAATGCAGTTGATTTGTTGGACATAAATTCTACCTGATCTGGATGAATAATACTGTTAATAACCTTATTTAGTCTAGTTGCAAGTATCTTCACAAAAATTTTAACGTCTGTAGATAATAGAGAGATTGGTCTATAAGATTCAGTCTTTAGCAAATTTTTATCCTTTTTGGGTATGACTACTATTACGGATTGTCCCATAGAGTCTGGGAGCAGACCCATATGAAAAACCTCATTTAGTGTGCTAAGAAGAGCAGGAAGCAATTCTTTATTATATTTTTTATAGGTCTCAATAGAGAGGCCATCGGTCCCTGGGGCCTTAGCAGTAGGAAAACTAGCCACTGCATTTTCTACTTCCATTAAAGCGAGTAGGGCATTGAGAATTTCTCTCTCTTCTATTGAAATAGCCGGGAGATCTACACTGGCCATGTAACTAGATAGCTCTGCAAAGGTGAAATCTGCCCTGGAAGTATAAAAATCTTGATAATAGGACTTAAAGATAGATATAATTGAACTAGTCTGGTTACAAACCTCCCCTCTACATTCATTAAAGCTGAAACATGTGTAGGGTTAGATTGGGACCTAACTATCTGAGCCAATAATCTACCGTTCGCTTCTCCCTCCGCCCAGCTAAGTCTCTTCTGAAAAAAGAGTTTATTCCTGGCCCTAGATTCCAATAGTTCGTTCAGCCTATTTTGAGATGAAAGCCATTCCTGCTGGATATCCGGAGAAGGATTTTGAATATATATGGCTTCCACCACGCAGGTGTTAGCCTTCGCCAGCTCGAGTGCTCTATGGGAAGCACTTTTGATAATACTTATATTCTGGATTAACAATCCCCAAAGATAGGCCTTTAGTGCATCCCATACAACTTGTATGGAAGTGGAGCCTAAGTTGAGGAACCAAAAATCCAGGATACGGTTAGGAATGACGTCCTCCTTAGGAAATAATTCCAACCAAAAGGGATTCAGCCGCCAAGACATATTAGATGCCTGACGCCCTGATGTTAAAGTAACTAACAGAGCAGAATGGTCTGAGACACCTCGAGGTTCGATACTCACATCCAACACATATGGTATAAAATCAGCCGAGACAGAGCCAAATCTATTCTTGATAGTGTGTTATGTGTTTTAGAATAGCATGTATAGGCATTTTCTTCAGGGTGTAGCTTCCTCCACATATCATACAGTCCTACCTCCCGACATAGTCGTCCAAAGGGGGAGAGGCGCCCATTGGTCATTGACCTTGGAGCTGGGCATCTGTCCCACCTCATATCAACAACACTATTGAAATCCCCAAGTACCAATAATGGTATCTGAGGAGAGACCCCTGCAAAGGAAATAAGCTGACAAATTATTTCTGAATTATATGGGGGAGGTATATATATAGTGGCAAGAATCAACTCAAGATCATCCAGCTTGCATTGTAAAAAAATATATTTGTCATCATCATCTACCATAGTCCTACTGCAGGAGAATACCACACCAGCATAGACCAGGATTGTAACCCCCCTTGAGTGAGAGGTATATAACGAGTGATAAGCCTCTCAAACCGATCGGCGCTTCAGAAACCTGGTCGCATTGGATGTGGCATGTGTCTCCTGCAGACAGACGAGGGCAGGGCGAAAAGAAGCAATATAGTCAAATATAGATTGTCATTTCAAAGCATTGTTTATACCCCTAACATTCCAAGAAAGTTTTCTAATTGATTGATTTACCATGGGTACAATGGCATAAGAACATCACTAGTCAACCAACCTGTACTGTACAAAATTATGATATATATAAATGCAAAACATGAAAATACTCCAAGATGAACCCCCCCAAAAAAAAAAAAAAAACGGTTCCTCATGGGAAAAAAAGCATCCATTTGTTGACTAAGTAAAGGTCCATCCTTGAGTATGAGTATGGCTAGTAGAAAAAAAAGGTACATTTTTTCTCCGAAGCATGCAAACATCTCCATGTGTCAAACAGGTCTTGTGAGTGTAGAAAAGACTGCATAGATGCTGGGAGACCCACACAATATGAGAGAGCCTTGTCTGAACTTGTTCACTTTGTGCATACGTTTGTTCAGAAAGGGAATCTGATGGGTGTTAGGAGCATAAACATTTACTACTGTGTATCTGGTAGAGTTTAGATCACAGACCAATATAAAATATCGCCCTGCTGTGTCCTTGATTTCTTCAATCAGGGTGAAAGCTACAGTGTTCCCTGAAAAGGAATGAGCTTCGAGTTTGAGTTGAACTCATGTTCGGCTCGAACATCAGCTGTTCGCCAGTTCGCAGAACAGCGAACAATTTGGGGTGTTCGCGGCAAATTTGAAAGCTGCGGAACACCCTTTAAAAGTCTATGGGAGAAATCAAAAGTGCTAATTTTAAAGACTTTTATGCATGGTAATGTCATAAAAAGTGTTTGGGGACCTGGGTCCTGCCCCAGGGGACATGGATCAATGCAAAAAAAAGTTTTAAAAATGGACGTTTTTTCGGGAGCAGTGATTTTAATAATGCTTAAAGTGAAACAGTAAAAATGTAATATTCCTTTAAATTTCATACCTGGGGGGTGTCTATAGTATGCCTGTAAAGGGGCACATGTTTCCCGTGTTTAGAACAGTCTGACAGCAAAATGACATTTCAAAGGAAAAAAAGTCATTTAAAACTATTCGCGGCTATTAATGAATTGTCAGTCCGACAATACACATAAAAGTTCATTGATAAAAACGGCATGGGATTTCCCCACAGGGGAACCCCGAACCATAATTAAAAAAAAATGGCGTGGGGGTCCCCCTAAATTCTATACCAGGCCCTTCAGGTCTGGTATGGATATTAAGGGGAACCCCACACCAAAATTTAAAAAAAAAATGGCGTAGGGGTCCCCCTCAAAATCCATACCAGACCCTTCAGGTCTGGTATGGATTTTAAGGGGAACCCTGCGGCAAAATTAAAAAAAATGGCGTAGGTCCCCCCAAAAATCCATACCAAACCCTTATCTGAGCACGCAACCTGGCAGGCTGCAGGAAAAGAGGGGGGGAGGAGAGAGCACCCCCCCTGAGCCGTACCAGGCCACATGCCCTCAACATTGGGATGGTGCTTTGGGGTCCCCCCAAAGCATCTTGTCCCCATGTTGATGGGGACAAGGGCCTCATCCCCACAACCCTTGCCTGGTGGTTGTGGGGGTCTGCGGGCGGGGGGCTTATCGGAATCTGAAAGCCCCATTTAACAAGGGGACCCCAGATCCCGGCCCCTCCTGTGTGAAATTGTAAGGGGGTACAAAAAGACCCCTACCATTTCACAAAAAAGTGTCAAAAACTTTAAAAATGACAAGAGACAGTTTTTGACAATTCCTTTATTTAAAGTCTACTTCTTTCCATCTTCTTTCTTCTATCTTCTTTCTTCAAGAAGCAGAGGATCGGAGGAAGAACCAGAGGAAGAAGGAGATGGAGAAAGAAACCGAAGGAAGATAGAAGAAAGAAGATAGAAGAAAGAAGATGGAAAGAAGAAGACTTTAAATAAAGGAATTATCAAAAACTGTCTCTTGTCATTTTTAACATTTTTGACACTTTTTTTGTGAAATGGTAGGGGTACTTTTGTACCCCCTTACCATTTCACACAGGGGGGGCGGGATCTGGGGGTCTCCTTGTTAAAGGGGGCTTCCAGATTCCAATAAGCCCCCTGCCCGCAGACCCCCACAACCACCGGGCAAGGGTTGTGGGGATGAGGCCCATATCCCCATCAACATGGGGACAAGGTGCTTTGGGGCGATCCCAAAGCACCCTCCCAATGTTGAGGGCATATGGCCTGGTACGGTTCAGGGGGGGCGCTCTCTCGTCCCTCCCCTCTTTTCCTGCGGCCTGCCAGGTTGCGTGCTCGGATAAGGGTCTGGTATGGATTTTTGGGGGGACCCATGCCATTTTTAAAAAAATTTTGGCGCGGGGTTCCCCTTAAAATCCATACCAGGCCTGAAGGGTCTGGTATGGATTTTGAGGGGGACCCCCACGCCATTTTTTTTTACATTTTGACCCTACCTGTACTATTTTATCTAAGACAGGGATAGAGGGGAAAAATATCTTAGCAGAAGAAAACTGGGCATGTAGAGCATGTCTTAATTGAAGGAATTGGTAAAACCAGTTGGATTCTACAGAGAACTCTCCCCCCAGATCTTCAAAGGATTTAAGTATACCTTAAAATAGCTGAGCTAATGTAGTTATTCCTAATTTTGCCCATCTCTGAAAGCCTCTAAGAGCCGAAATTTGAGAAAGTCTATCATTTTCCCATATGGGAGTGTATCTAGTGGGATATGAGACACCCAACATTTTTTAACTGTATCCCATACTTTACAGATTAACATACAAGTAGGCATATCAGCAAGAGAGACACCCCCTCTTGCACCATCGAGGATAAAGAGTGGAGACCGACCCTTAAATGCAAAGGAAAATAATCTTAGAGCAGGAAAGGATATCTGTTCAGACTCCCATCCTGCAAAATGCTGTAATTGGGAGGCGAGAAAATATAGCCTTAGATTATTAACTGCCAGGCCGCCAGCATTTGTAGGATGCTGTAAAGTCTCCAGTTTGATACGAGGGGTTTTGTTACACCATATTAATCGCCTAAATATAGTGTTTATCTTAATAAAGAGTCAGATAGGTATCCAAATCGGGGCATTATGTAAAAAATAGAGGAGCTGAGGCATCCATATAATTTTTATTAAATTGATACGACCTATTAGCGATAAAGGGAGCTTAGTCCAGGTTTTACTCTGATTTTGAAATCTAATAAGTAATGGAAATATATTATCTACAATATATGACTGTGGGGAGTCCGACATAGTTATACCCAAGTATTTTATAGATGATACAACCTTAAAATGAGACAGTATAAGTGGTAGTGGACCTGGAAGGGGGTGTAAAGGCATCAACATGGATTTCTCCCAGTTTATACCTAGACCGGAAAACCTTCCAAACTCCTTAAAGTGTTCCATTACTACCAGCAGGGATGAAGAGACATTAGACTTGAAAAAGAGAAGATTGTCCACATATAGTAATATCTTTTCCTCCATGCCTCCCCTAATCAGACCAGTAACATCAGGAGAGGCCCGTATAAGACATGCCAAAGGCTCTATGGCCAGGGCAAAAATCAGGGGAGACAACGGATACCCCTGCCCCAGAAAAGTCTGAAACTAGGAGATTGAAACCGATTCATCCTAACCGATGCCCCCGGAGCAGCGTATAACAACTGGACCCACTTACAAAAACCAGAGCCAAGCTCGAATTTATCAAGTATGGCCCACAGATATAGCCATTTGACACAATCAAAGGCCTTGATTGCGTCTAGTGCTAAGAAAGCACGGTTTGAATGACCCGGGGCCGCAACCTGCATATTTAAATATGCACGTCTGATATTTAATGCAGTTGATTTGTTGGACATAAATTCTACCTTATCTGGATGAATAATACTGTTAATAACCTTATTTAGTCTAGTTGCAAGTATCTTCACAAAAATTTTAACGTCTGTAGATAATAGAGAGATTGGTCTATAAGATTCAGTCTTTAGCAAATTTTTATCCTTTTTGGGTATGACTACTATTACGGATTGTCCCATAGAGTCTGGGAGCAGACCCATATGAAAAACCTCATTTAGTGTGCTAAGAAGAGCAGGAAGCAATTCTTTATTATATTTTTTATAGGTCTCAATAGAGAGGCCATCGGTCCCTGGGGCCTTGGCAGTAGGAAAACTAGCCACTGCATTTTCTACTTCCATTAAAGCGAGTAGGGCATTGAGAATTTCTCTCTCTTCTATTGAAATAGCCGGGAGATCTACACTGGCCATGTAACTAGATAGCTCTGCAAAGGTGAAATCTGCCCTGGAAGTATAAAAATCTTGATAATAGGACTTAAAGATAGATATAATTGAACTAGTCTGGTTACAAACCTCCCCTCTACATTCATTAAAGCTGAAACATGTGTAGGGTTAGATTGGGACCTAACTATCTGAGCCAATAATCTACCGTTCGCTTCTCCCTCCGCCCAGCTAAGTCTCTTCTGAAAAAAGAGTTTATTCCTGGCCCTAGATTCCAATAGTTCGTTCAGCCTATTTTGAGATGAAAGCCATTCCTGCTGGATATCCGGAGAAGGATTTTGAATATATATGGCTTCCACCACGCAGGTGTTAGCCTTCGCCAGCTCGAGTGCTCTATGGGAAGCACTTTTGATAATACTTATATTCTGGATTAACAATCCCCAAAGATAGGCCTTTAGTGCATCCCATACAACTTGTATGGAAGTGGAGCCTAAGTTGAGGAACCAAAAATCCAGGATACGGTTAGGAATGACATCCTCCTTAGGAAATAATTCCAACCAAAAGGGTATCAGCCGCCAAGACATATTAGATGCCTGACGCCCTGATGTTAAAGTAACTAACAGAGCAGAATGGTCTGAGACACCTCGAGGTTCGATACTCACATCCAACACATATGGTATAAAATCAGCCGAGACAGAGCCAAATCTATTCTTGATAGTGTGTTATGTGTTTTAGAATAGCATGTATAGGCATTTTCTTCAGGGTGTAGCGTCCTCCACATATCATACAGTCCTACCTCCCGACATAGTCGTCCAAAGGGGGAGAGGCGCCCATTGGTCATTGACCTTGGAGCTGGGCATCTGTCCCACCTCATATCAACAACACTATTGAAATCCCCAAGTACCAATAATGGTATCTGAGGAGAGACCCCTGCAAAGGAAATAAGCTGACAAATTATTTCTGAATTATATGGGGGAGGTATATATATAGTGGCAAGAATCAACTCAAGATCATCCAGCTTGCATTGTAAAAAAATATATTTGTCATCATCATCTACCATAGTCCTACTGCAGGAGAATACCACACCAGCATAGACCAGGATTGTAACCCCCCTTGAGTGAGAGGTATATAACGAGTGATAAGCCTCTCAAACCGATCGGCGCTTCAGAAACCTGGTCGCATTGGATGTGGCATGTGTCTCCTGCAGACAGACGAGGGCAGGGCGAAAAGAAGCAATATAGTCAAATATAGATTGTCATTTCAAAGCATTGTTTATACCCCTAACATTCCAAGAAAGTTTTCTAATTGATTGATTTACCATGGGTACAATGGCATAAGAACATCACTAGTCAACCAACCTGTACTGTACAAAATTATGATATATATAAATGCAAAACATGAAAATACTCCAAGATGAACCCCCCCAAAAAAAAAAAAAAAAACGGTTCCTCATGGGAAAAAAAGCCACTGATGTAGAAAAAAAAAACATTCAGTGGCTTTTGCTGATTAGGCCTCCGACAGCCTGGCTTCAATGAAAAGAAAACAAGGGGAAAAAATATATATATATCAATGCTCCATCATTTCATACTGTATACATATATACATTTACTAAAGAGGTGAACCTATCACCCCAAAGTCTGAGTTTTAACATGACCATCAAGCCAGTCCTGTGCATCCTGTGGTGTTTGGAATATTTGTACATTGCCTTCATAGTTCACTCGCAGACAGGCAGGGTATAGCATTGAATATTTAAGCCCTTGGAGTAACAAACGTTTCTTCACCTCTTGAAAATTTGCCCTCCATTTCTGAACCTCTGGTGAAAAGTCAGGAAAAAACATAATTTTGGCTCCATTATATTTAATATCATTTAGGACCCGTGCCTGCCGCAGAATATTTTCTTTGTCACCGTAATTTAGAAGACATATTAAAAAAGGTCGAGGTGTTTTTCCCATTTTCTGAAAATGGGTAGGGACCCGGTGGGCACGTTCTATTATGAGTAATGAAGAGAAATGTTCCTTGCCTAAGATTTCAATAAGCCATCATTCAGCAAAGCTAAATGGGTCATTACCCTCGGCGTTCTCTGGTATGCCCAACACTCGAACATTATTAGAGCATAAACGTTTCTCAATGTCTTCAATTTTAGATATAGTAGTATTTAACTTGCAGGTAGCTGCCTTCATCTCTGTTACCATGGGAGGAAAAGTATCCTCTATGCCACTCACCCTGTTTTCTAAGATCTTAGTGTGTTCTTGTACTTTTTAGAGGTCCCCACGTACAAAGACAACTTCTTCCCGTAAGGCCTGAACCTGGCCTGTGAGCACAGAGAGGGAGGAAGAGCAGTGTTGTATCAAAAAATAAAGATCCCTTAATGTGGGTTCAAAAGCCTTTCCGACTGTACTCTCCCCTTTTTATTATTATTACTATTATTAAACAGGATTTATATAGCACCCACAGTTTACGCAGCGCTTTACAACATGAGGGCAGACAGTGAACTTACAATACAAATCAATACAGGAGGAATCAGAGGGTCCTGCTCATTAGAGCTTACAATCTAGAAGGGAGGGTCAAGTGGAAACAAAAGGTAATAACTGTGGGGGGGTGAGCTGATGGAGAAAATTAAAAAACAGTTGTTAGGTGTGGGTAGGGTAGGCTTCTCTGAAGAGAATGGATTTCAGGGATCATCTAAAAGCTAATAGAGTAGGAGATAAGCGGACAGATTGGGGTAAGGCATTCCATAGGATTGGTGATGTTTTGGAAAAGTCCTGGAGGCGAGCATGGGAGGAGGTGATGAGGGAGCTAGAGAGCAGAAGGTCTTGAGAGAAACGAAGAGAACGAGTAGGTTGGTATTCAGAGACTAGGCTAGTGATGTAGCTGGGAGCTAAATTGTGGATCACTTTTTACGTAGTTGTAAGTATTTTGAATCTAATTCTTTGGCCGACTGGAAGCCAGTGGAGGGATTGACAGAGAGGGGTAGTGGAGACAGAGCGATTGGTAAGGTGGATGAGTCTGGAAGCAGCATTCATGATGGATTGAAGAGGTGATAGACTATGTAGAGGTAAGCCAGTGAGAAGGGAGTTGCAGTAGATGAGGCGAGAGATGACCAGCGAGTGAATTAAGAGCTTTGTTGTGTCATTGGTTAGAAAGGGGCATATTTTGGAGATGTTGCGGAGGTTGAGGCGGCAGGATTTGGACAGTGATTGGACTTGGTGCTTAAAAGAAAAGTTCAGAGTCCAGGATGACACCTAGAACCTTGGCATGTGGGGATGGGCTTATAGCTGTGCCATCGATTTTGACCGAGAGATCAGGGGAAGGGGCATATGGGGGAGGAAAAATTATAAGTTCGGTTTTGGATAGATTGAGTTTGAGGAAGTGGTGTGACATCCAGACTGATATATCTGATAGTAAATTAGTGATACGTGAGGAGACAGAGGGAGTGAGCTGAGGGGTAGAGAAACAGATTTGGGTGTCGTCAGCGTAGAGGTGGTATTGGAAGCCATGGGATGTTATCAGCTGACCCAGGAAGGAGGTGTAGATTGAAAATAGGAGAGGTCCAAGAACAGAACCTTGGGGGACCCAACTGAGAAAGGAAGAGGAGAAGAAAAATAAAAAAATCAAAGGCTTTGATGGATTACCCCATTTATAGACAATCTTATGATTCCGAAGTCAGGGGAAGGGGCATATGGGGGAGGAAAAATTATAAGTTCGGTTTTGGATAGATTGAGTTTGAGGAAGTGGTGTGACATCCAGACTGAACTATCTTATAGTAAATTAGTGATACGTGAGGAGACAGAGGGAGTGAGCTGAGGGGTAGAGAAACAGATTTGGGTGTCGTCAGCGTAGAGGTGGTATTGGAAGCCATGGGATGTTATCAGCTGACCCAGGAAGGAGGTGTAGATTGAAAATAGGAGAGGTCCAAGAACAGAACCTTGGGGGACCCCAACTGAGAAAGTTAGAGGAGAAGAAAAATAAAAAAATCAAAGGCTTTGATGGATTACCCCATTTATAGACAATCTTATGATTCCGAAGTGCCTTGGTGATGGTATTCAGTTTCTTCCTGAGTTGCATTGTATATTGTGACAGGTCAGCAAAGAATTGCAGGCCAGCATAGGGTGAGGGAAATGGTTCTGCAGCTCACGATCTAGCCATTAGCTGATCTTTAATGTGAAAAAATTAATACGCATCAGAACATCCTTAACCTCCCTGGCGGTATGATTATTTCTGATTTTAGGTGCTGAAAGCGGTACAATTATTTTGCACAGAAATTTGGCGTTTTATATTGTAGGCCTGTAATTCTTAGGAATAGTTCACTTGAATCTGTCCAAACAAGAGTCTAGTAGACATCCCGGGTATGATAAAGTTTGAAAAACGAAATAAAAAATTATAATATAATAAATAACTATAAATAATTATAACAAATAATAATATAATAATAATAAAAATTATTCAATAATGTAATCAAATCAAAAACACTGAAATTTGCTCAGTTGCAGAATTTTAGCTTTTGTTACTTTTAGTGTTTGATGACGGATCTCCTCACAAATCACTATCGCTCAATTCTGCGAGTGATTCTAATTTATTATCGCTTTTTTCTAGCTGCTCTAAAACCACTTTTGATGTAAAGAGACAGTTTTGGTTGCTATGGACAATCTCCAGTTTCCTGGCAGAAAGAACAGTTTTATATATATAAAACTGCATGCAGGACACTGGACAGACCACTAGGGACAAAGGGGATGTGTAGTTATTTGATACAGTACTGTAATCTGTAAGATTACAGTATGCTGTATCTATACTGTGTGTTTCACTTTTGAATTTACCGCCGAACTCCGTCCCCGTGCGTCGCAACGCTCGCAGGGAACGGAGCTCGGCACTGTGAATCGAGCGAGACACAGCGGCTCGCCGATCACAGCGGGGAGACATCGCAGGATCCAGGGGACAAGGTAAGTATGCTCTTCCTGGATCCTGCGATGCAAGCCCGAGTCTGGCTCGGGGTTACCGCTTTTGGTATGAAAAATCCAACCCGAGCCAGACTCGGGAATACCGCCAGGGGGGCTAGGCACCTTCTCAGGGATAAAAGATGGTTTGGGTAGATGGTGGATTCTGTCTATAATTAGCTCCGACTCAGGCACTTCAGGTAGTAGTATTGTAAAGAGGTCACAAACATAGCTGCAGAGGTCATGCATTTGCACTGATTCAGGGATACCTCTAATTTTTAAATTGTTCTGCCTGGATCTATCCTCTAAATCAGCGAGCTTAGCCTTGACCCATGTGTGTTCATTCACATGTTAATCGTACGCATCCACAAGATTGTTGATAGTGTGGACAAATTCATCCATCTTATTTTCTTTATGTTTGACTATTGACCCCACAGCATGCATTTCTTCTTTAAACTGGTTAGTGCCTCTGAGGGACAGCAGCTTATATTTCATAGTAGTGTCCATTATGGGCTGGTTAGATGTAGGGAAGGAGGCAATGGAATCTGGGAGCTCCCTGGTCTCATCTAGTGAGTTGCATATAGGTGTTAACTCACCTAATTCGCTGTTGTCCTCCAGCCTAATTCTGGACTTAGCAGGGATGCCCATCAGAGGCTGCAGGAGATGAAGAAGCTTGCAGCGGGCTGTGAGTAGAAGAACCACCAGAGCGATCTGTAGGAGATGAGTGTCTGCAGCCACCTGATGTAGAAGACAGTCCGGCACCATCTTGCTAAAGTCCCTGCATGGCCTGGTGAAAGAAGGCTGTTAGTTTCTTCGGATGGTGATTCTCCTTGCATTTGCGGGTCATGGTGCCGCTGGATGTAGGGGTCGCATCTCAGTGTTTGTGGCCGAAAACGAGGCTTGCATGAGCCACTGGCAGTTGTCACCCTCTGCTTGCCGGAGCTCGGGATCTAAGCAGCCATTTCTGTGTGCTCGCTAGACACGCCCCTGACCCTCCTTTTTAGACTGTAAGCTCTAATGAGCAGGGCCCTCTCATTCCTCCTGTATTGAATCATATTGTAACCTGTACTGTCTGCCTTCACGTTGTAAAGTACTGCACAAAGTGTTGGCATATAAATCCTGAATAATAATAATAACAATGTCCAAATGTTTCTGTTGCATCTCCAGTGGAATGCTTTAGAGAACCAAAGACAGGAAATATGTTACTGGCCAGATCACTAAGTGAAAAAAAAAAGAAACACAAGCCTAAAAAAGTAAATGAATGCAGCCACCACATTCAAAGAAGCTGCAATACATATGTAGCGCTTACTCCCGTAGGAGCCACTGGAGATTTGCCCAGGTTCTTCTGCAGTGAATTTTTGTTCGCAGCCAGGCACATGATTTCAGACACACTTTTCCTCAATAACCTGTCTAAGGCTGTTGTTTTTGCCTTTTGTTTTGAAGAACTTGGATAGTTGAAAAGGGAATTGGGTCGGACACTACAAAAACAGAACTATGTATAGGTTGAAGACAGTGAACTCCTTTCTATAATGCTGAAGCAGAAGTCCTTGCATATAGCAAACCATGGACTTTGCTTGTAGTGAAAACAATTTAATGTAGAGCTGAAGCAGAGGTCCTTGCATATACAGTAGCAAACTGTGGACTTGGCTTGTAGTAGCAGCAGTTAAATCCAGGCTTCTTTCTTTAGCCCGGGTTCACACCTATGCGAATTAGATGTGCGTTTCCACACATCTAATTCACATAGCAGGAGAATGTGACCGGCTCCCTATGGAGGCGGTTCACATATCTCCGGGGCAGCTGCGGAGTGCACTGCACAAAAACGCTGTGCATCTTTGGCTCCATTTCAGGGCCGAATTCAGGCATAGAATCGGCCCTGATTCGTCCCTGAAACGGGGAACAGGGACACACAGCGCTCCTGTGCGATCCGCAGCCCATTGTAGTGTGAACCCGGGCTTAAAGCAATAAGAGCAGAGTCCCTTCACAAGGAATAAGATAAAGTAATCCCTTCAGCACACCAGCTGATGCCCCCTTTAGCAAGCACACAGCTGACCTTCTAGCACAAGAGTGGTGGCAGCAGCCCAAAAGTCTCAAAGATCTCTCAGCAGTCTGTGCTCAAAAATGTCCAGGGAAAGTTGCCTCCTTCCAACTTTCAAGTGACACTTTCCTCCAGTGATACCAGTCTAGATCTTCAATGGACAGCACCTCAGTCATAGCTCTATAGACTCAGCATCCAGGTAGGGATGGGCGAACGGTTTGGCCCGAGCATAAGTTCGGGCCGAACTTTAGCTGTTCAGACGTTTGACGAACAGCTGAACAAACGGGTTGTTTGTTCGGCCCCCGAATCGACCACCATGCATTGTGGCACTGAACAGTGCATTGCAAGCCCCGATTGGCCGAAGCAGTGAAAGCCTCAGCCAATCAGGGCACAGAGCTCTGTCAGAATCATGATTGGACACTGTCATCATGACTTTATCCAATCAGGGCTCATTATGTCCCTAGAACACCTGGTGGTGCTCCCTGCATGTTGGTCCTCTGTATGTGGCCACGCTATGGAAAAGTCTCACACATGTGGTATCGCCGTACTCAGGAGGAGTAGGAGAATCTATTTTGGGGTGTAATTTTTGGTATGTACATGCTATGTGTTAGAAACATTGTGTAAATGGACAGCATTGTGCAAAAAAAAATGCGTTTTCATTTTCTTTACACATTTTCCAAAAACTTGTAGAAAAAAATCACATGTTCAAAAGACTCGATATGCCTCATAGATTAGAGTGTAAGAGGTAGTCAAGAAATTATATGTGCAATTTATGCTCCAAGAATGCCTGATGGCGCTCCCTGCATGTTAGGCCTCCGTATGTGGCCACGGTGTGTAAAAGTCTCACACATGTGGTATTGTCATACTCAGGAGGAGTAGCAGAATGTGTTTTGGGGTGTAATTTGTGCTATGCATATGCTGTGTGTGAGAAATAACCTGCTAACATAACAATTTTATGAAAAGAAAAAAAAATCTTGATTTTGCAAAGAATTGTGGGAAAAAATTACAACTTCAAAAAACTCACCATGGCTCTTACTAAATACCTTGCAATGTCTACTTTCCAAAAAGGGGTCATTTGGGGGGTATTTGTATTTTCCTGGCTTGTTAGGGTCTCAAGAAATGAGACGTCAGTACTCGAGGTGTAATCAATTTTCAGAGATTGGCACCATAGCTTGTGGACTCTATAACTTTCACAAAGACCAAATAACATATACCGATTTGGGTTATTTTTACCAAAAATATGTAGCGGTATAAATTTTGGCCAAAATATATGAAGAAAAATTACTAATTTGCAAAATTTTATAACAGAAAGGAACAAAAATGCATTTTTTTTTACAGAATTTTCAGTCTTTTTTCTTTTACAGTGCAAAAAAATAACCCAGGGGTGATTAAATACCACCAAATGAAAGCTCAATTTGTGTGAAAAAAAGGACAAAAATTTCATATAGGTGCAGTGTTGCATGACTGAGTAATTGTCATTCAAAATGTGAGAGCACCGAAGCTGAAAATTGGTCTGGTTAGGAAGGTGGTTTAAGTGCCCAGTGGTCAAGTGGTTAAAAATGACGTTTTTCACAAACTTTTTTATTGATACGTGTCCCCCAGGGCAGGACCCGGACCCCTAAAACCATTGTATGCCTAATTACTTGCATATAAGCCTTTAAAATGGGCACTTTTGATTTTTGACGTTCGGTCCCATTGACTTTAATGGGGTTCGTTATTCGGGTCCGAGCTTTCGCAGTGTTCGGAAGTTCTGGTGTGAACCAAACAGTGGTCCGTTCGGCCCATCCCTACATCCAGGCCCCCAGGCCACATATTGCAGAAAAAAGTGTGGGAATTAAATGCATTCCTGAAATGCAGCAAGTTGAGTGTAGCCTTAGATTCACACCTATGTTAGAACAGAACTTTCTAACATATTATTATATGTATTATCCAGCGCTTAAGATAGAACTCTCTGAATGAAAACAAAAATGCCACAAGCAGCTGGAACTACCCTATTCCACTAGATAAGTAGAATAAAATAAACCAAAAACCAGCGCTATGATTGTAAAATAAAATTGTGCAAACCATACATCTCCCATAATATTATCTAATATTATCTAATGTTCTTTGTGTACATGTTTTCATGAGTAATAAAATAAACAACAGTCACAAACAGATGTCAAATAGTTCTTCCAACTTCACACTCTCTTGGTCTTGTGACTCCAATAACCAGATAGTCAGACCCAAGTGTATCATTGGGTCAAAGTAAGCTCAATGCAATTACAAATATAATCTATTATAATCTAGGTCCTCCTAGAAGTGTCATAAAAAAAACAGCACATCTGTACTGTAGTATTTTATATCAAACCTAATAGTAAATAAAAATGCGCTTACAATCTTTAAATACAGTGTCCAAACCAGGGAAAGTGCATGTGTCAATAAATCTCCTCTTCAAACAAAGTGATCACCGTGCTGAAACCCCCTACAAATGGACTCACACCAGAAAATGAGACCCTTGGATCTCACAGGGTCTAATAAAGCTTAGTGTGATGTCAGACAGCCAGGACTTGCTGCTCTATCCTCCAGATAACTTGCTCAAAAGCTTCAAAAGGCACCTTAGATAAGTGTTTCTCAACCTTTTTTTAGTCAAGGCACCCATTGAAAGCATATTCAGTCTCAAGGCACCCCAGTCTAAGGCTAGGTTCACACTAATGCAGGAGGTTGCAGGTACGGGAATTGCTGTTTTTTACAGATGCGTGGGGCTGCCATTCATTACTAATAGCACCCCACACATCTAAAAAACAATGCATTTGCAGATGTGGGAACTGCTGGAAAATTTCCCAGCCGCTATGTTTTTTAAAAATGGCCCAGGAACCATTTTCCTGCATGAAACACAGGCACGGTAGCCCATTCAAATGAACGAGCTGTTGTGCCCAAAGCCTAAAGGCTTATTGACATGTTAAGTTGGGGAATGGTAAAACAATGCAGTTGAGCCACATTTTTACCACCCCCATCTACTTTCTCTTTACCTGCAGAGACAGCAGCCAGGGCTGTACACATGCTGCAGCCATAATGCTGTGTGGCTATGGCAGGAATTATACCCCCTGTTGCGTTTAATGGGCATTACTAATGAATGGGGCATTTCTGAAACCAACCCACAACCACATGCACTGCATGCAGTTGCAGCACAATGATGCTGAATTTTAGGGGTTAAAACAAAAGGTGAGGAGGCGACATATCGCCTCCTCATCCCTGTCAAATGCCTCTTAAAAGTGATCAAAGCATGAATTGCTTTTCAGAGGAGTGACATTCTCTACAGCTAGTGTGAATGAGCCCTAAAAACGCAGCCCTGCTAGCTAGGAGGATCAAAAGTAACGTACAGACATACATACACATGCTGTACATACATCTATACTTACTGTACATACATCCATACATATATATATTACATATACATACAGTGTATACCTACATACACACGCATACACTGTACATACACAAACACACATACAGTGCATACGCACACATACACTGTACATACACACACATACTGTACATACATATATACACACACAGATACACTGTACAAACACACACATATATACAGTAAATACATACACACACACATACACTGTACATACACACATACATACTGTGACAGACTCACCCGGGACAGAGGCTTTTGGAGGGGACCGAATGCTAGCCTCTTGCCTACCGATTATGGGCCCTGACATTTGGGGGAACTGTGCTTTTTGTGAGCTGTATGCCTGGGGACCCTTGGGGTGGTGTTACTTTAGATTCAGGCCCATGTCCCCCAAAACACACAGACTCTGGGAAGCCTGTATATGCCATATTAGAAATAGTGACTGATTCATACTGTCGGGACACATACAGTTAGATGCTAATGTCATCAACTCCAGCCACCTGTCTGTTGTCTTCTATAATGTAAATGAGTCTAGTCTGGCTTGCAAAAGCTTCTAAGAGTATTTCACCAATTGCTGTTTGTGCTAATACTTGCTATTGTATGAAGGAGTTCTGTGTTGATGTTTATGATAATGTATAATCTACTGTGTGAAGCTTGGTGACAACAAGTCTGACCTGTAGTGAAATCCTGATTAATCATAACAATGTTCAGGAGGGCACGGAGTCACATCAGCTGCTTTAAGGGATTAGTTAATTAGCTCTTGTTAATTCTGTTTCTGGTTACAGTTGTATTGTTAGAGTAATATGAGCAGGAGGGAGGGACCTCCTCTTTTACTGTATATAAGACTTGTATTTTGGTTCTAATAAAAGAGTTCATGTTCAGCAACTCAACAAGTATCGTCTTGTTTTGTGCTTGTGAGCGGTTGGAATATCTGATATCTATATTCAGACTGGGAGGAAGCGGTATATGATGAAAGCACTCAAGCGGAGTGTGGGACGTCTCGTTACACATACATACACATACACTGTACATACACACACACATACATACAGTACATACATACACACATACACTGTGCATACATACACACACTTACCAGGGACAGAAGTTTTGGGAGCAAGGACCCCAACTCCAAGCTCACCAGGATAAAGTGCAAGCGGACTATCTCGGTACAAGTAGAAAGGGATATACAGAGGAAGTAGAAAGATGTATATAAAAAACAGATTTTATTGATACAATAATCAAAACATAATAATAGTACAAACTATATTAAAATATGCACAGATGACATTGAATTTCGACTAGTTTCGCGGGGAACCCGCTTCATCGGGAAATGTGTCTGCGAATGAAAAACAATACAATAAGATATACATAATTTCAAGAAGGGGGAAGGATATGAGAAGTAAAACCAAGGTATGGAAAACGGGGAGAAGAAAATAAATTTTATCAACAAATGTAGAGGGCTGCTTACCCATGTTGAGGCGCATAACGTGTTGACGCCACTGGTTGACCCGGTCCAGAGACCACGTGGCAAATCCCTTTATATTCCCCTTCCTTTTAGGTTGGGGAGGGCCTCTTTACTTATTATTATCATCCTTTTTTTCCCTTTATGTTATTCGTAAGTTCCACCACTCTATAACTAGGCTCTCATTAAAATTTGTTTGAACTTTGAAAATCAGGCCTTGAGGTAAATGATATTGCATGGATGTTCTAGGCACGGCATGGTCGGGCTTTATGACTCAAATTCAAACTTCTTGTCTTACTAACAGCATCAAATCTGATGAAGAAATAAAAACCTTTCTTGACCGTATGTTCAACCTTCTGAAACGCAAAGCACACTTACAGTACATTGGCATACTGAGTATTTTAAGGATTACATTACGGAAGAGGTATGTCCCCTGGGTTTAAGAATCCAACTTTTTCCCACCATTAAGGACCCTTCTCCCTCCTTTAAATCCTCTTGGGAAAAAATAATAACCCACTGCAGTTTAGATCTTATGAGAACATTGATTATTCAATATGAATCTGAGATGACCTCACTGGATAGTGAGATTGATAAACTGAATACTCATTATCAACATCTTCTGGACACACCATCCTTCTCCAATCGTTGGAAGGAGGTTCGGGATTGTCTAGAAGAGTTAACCAAAGAAATTATTAAAAATAAACAGTCTGAATTTGTCAAAGACAAAAAAGCTTTTAATGAGGGTTTCGCATACAGATGGTCTGGTAGAATGAAAGGCAGAAAAGCGGCCCAGCACAACATATCTATAGCCAATACAATTGTCGAACAATTTGAATCTGATTCCTCCCTTTCATCATCTGTCTCCCACCCTACAGGTCCTCGTTCCAGAGGTTCTTCCATCTCTAATTCCATACGTAAGCGTTCCCGTCACAATGGTGGCACTTCTCCCGCAGCACCCAGTAAAGGTAGAAAAACCTTGTCTAGGCACAGATCAGTGCATTTACCAGGGGGTCCATCTCCACCACCTCTGCAATCGGGAGGCAGTGCTGGCCCCTCTACGCTACACAATGTCATCCCCAAGGTCCTTGAGACTATTTCGGGTAATCCTAGTCACCCACTGACAGTGATTTTTTAGATCCAACTTCACTAGATGCAAAAAAAAATCAACAAACCAAAATAGACACATTTGTTCGGAAACCTGCACCCCTACCCAACACTCCCACTCATCACAATTGAACATAATCAATTTAGCTTCATGTTCCCTTTCCGCAGATGAAATATCTGTTTTACAACTCGGCTTAGGGTTCTGTCCCCTTGATCCTATATACCTCACTGAAACAATCAAAGATCTGTACCTATTTGCACAGAATTTAACGTATAAGTTCATGTTTGACTCTAATCGTCAAAACACGAACTTAGAACGTGAACTTACTGAATGCACTAGACATTTTTCAATGGAGGAATTTTGCGCACTACGCGACTTAATGCTCCTCTATGATGAGAGCAATACCAGTGATACATCTAATTTACAAACGGAGATAGATGCTACCGCTCTGGACACTGCAGTCGCACCTACTTCTTCCTCAAATACACCCTTCAAAGCTCCTATTAAATTTAAACCTAAGTCATGTAAGTTCCCTGACCTGATGACTTGCTCAGCCATCTGGACCTTTCTACATCAATCCATTAGAGACCTTAAGAATAGTCAGTGGCAGGAATATTCATCTAATTTGACTTCTAACCAACAGCGAGCCCTTTGACGCCTACAGACACGTCGCAACATTATCATTAAACCATCGGACAAAGGTGGCAACATAGTGATAATGTCACATACTCAATATCAAACTATGTGCCACGAGGTGCTAGATAATTTGACCTGGTACAAATCTATTTCATCTACCAATATCACAGGCTTTGTTAATGAATTCGGAGAACTTTGTATGGGGGCCTTTTGGCAGGGCCTGGTCCCAAAACACCCACGTACCCCTACTTTTTACACACTACCAAAAACACATAAAAATCTCTCCCAACCCCCAGGCAGACCCATTGTCTCTTGCATTGGGTCCCTAACGGACAATGCTAGCAAGTTTGTGGATAGTTTTTTGCTCTCTCACGTCTCAGGTTTACCATCATACATCCAAGATACAGCTGACTTACTTAGACATATCGAGGGGATCCAGATCCCTCGCGATGCCCTTCTCGTGGCTATTGATGTAGAGTCTTTATACTCAAGCATCCCCCACGAGAAGGGCGTTGCGACGGCTAGATCTTTCTTCATGGAACAAGAGGACACATCTTGGCCTCTAAATTAGTTCATTTTACAACTGCTAACATTTATTCTCACACGGAACTTCTTTATCTTTGAAGACCAACACTACATACAAATACAAGGTGTAGCAATGGGCACGTCATGTGCCCCATCGTAAGCAAACTTGTTTCTCGGAGCTTGGGAGAGGTATATCTTTTCGGATGACCAATTTTCAACCTTTCTAGAATTCGAAACTTTGTTGGTTCAGATTTATCGATGACTTATTTGTGGTCTGGACCGGCCCATTATCCTTACTGCACCAATTCATTGAGGTCATTAATGTTAATACCATGAACTTGTGTTTTCCGGTTAGCTGGGACAATACACATCTTGATCTTTTGATTGTCAAGAATCCTGATGGAACATTGGGGACTAACCTATATCGCAAACCCACAGCTGGCAACACTTTGTTGCACGCCACCAGTGCTCATCCAAAACCTCTCGTGCACAGTATCCCATACGCACAGTACTTACGACAGCGTCGTAACTGCTCACGGGATGAAGACTTCTACACACAATCAGCTCTTCTACGAGAAAGGCTTTTTTTGAGGGGCTACTCACAGACCAACCTTAGAAAAGCCTTTCACAAGGCATGTGGCCATACCAGAACTTCCTTACTCTATCCTGCGGTACGCAATTCCAATACCAACACAGTTAAAATTGTTACCTGGTATTCAGCCCATCATGAACAATTCAGGCAGATCATCTCAAAGCACTGGCATCTTCTCACTGATTACTCACATTTTGAAACATCATTTACGAGAGACACCCAAACTGGTCTTTCGGAGAGCTAAATCTCTTAGAGACCGTTTAACTAGTAGTCACTACAAACCTGTTACCAGTGACCCCTTTCAACCTTTCGGTACCTCTCCTTGTGGCCAGTGCCCTTTTTGTCCCTGGTTACTTCCTTGCTCTTCTATTAGGCTTCCCAATGGTGAAATGTTTACCCCACACATGTCTGCCCAGTGTGGCACTACTGGCATTTTTTATCTTATGCTTTGTACCTGTCAAGCGTTTTACGTGGGTAAGACAATTAGGGAGTTCAGACAGAGAATCATCGGTGATAATATATATTATTCTACCAACGGCAAACTTACTACTGTCGGGCGCCACATAGGCCTGTACCATAAATACAATCCCAAAGCTGTTGGATTCCTCGCTTTGGAAGTGGTACCCCCTGATGTTAGAGGGGGTGACCGCGATAAAATTCTATTACAAAGAGAAGCCCTTTGGATAGAAAGGCTTAATGCCACTATCCCACCGGGTTTGACCGAAGTTAACTCTTTTAAACCTTTTCTCAATCCATGATCACTGACTCCCTGTCCTGTATCATCTCCCTCTTTGTCATTTGATGGCGCTGTTGTCTATTTTGTTCTTGTTTTTGCTCATTTATGTATTTTGTTTATCCATGCATCCTGCCCTGTAGCCCATAATGGATGTTTGTAGAACCTACATTCATGTTTACTTTGCCTATAGGCCTTCGATTGAGGTATCATCCTCTTATTACATCAATTGTATTTGTTATTATTACATATACTTTTCTGTTATTGTGCTTTTTTTTACATGCTCACATTTATTTTGCTTTTTTGTCCTTACTGCATTATGCATAGTTGTATACGTATGTTTTATGTTTTGGGCTCCTATTCTTTCCATGTGGTGTGCTCTCGTTAGTTTGTGGCCTCCCGGCCTTGTCTAATTGCGGCGACTGGTAGGCTCCCTGGTGGCCAGATGGATCATACAACCCCCCTAATCCCCCCTCTCTCTCCCCCCTTTTCACCCCCCTTCCTCTGCCCTCCCCTTCCTCCCTTTTCCTCCTTCCCCCTCTCTTTCCTTCTCTCCTCCCCCCCTTCCCCTTCTTGGGGGGGCCCCACTCACCACTTGTACATGCCTCGCAATGGGTCCTCTCTGGACCCAATTTGGCCATTGCGCATGCGCGCGCGGGAATCACTTGCACGCTCGCATCGATGTGACCTGCTGGGCAGTGCTTACTTGCCTGCGCCATGCTCGGGCACTGCATCTTCCCAGCCCCCTGAGGTGATGTGCGCAGGCGCGCTCACGATTCAATATCGTTATCGCTCCCTGTGGGACCCTTGACCCCGTGACGCCGCTTCACGCCGAGACCGGCGTTGTCGTGACGTTGTGGGGTTGGAGGACACATATACTGCGGTTTCATTCCGCAGTCTTCACAGGCCAGCGTGGGACCCGGATGGTCCTTGTGATCAGATCCAGCTAAAGTAAGTTTTTTCTCCCCATTATAGCCTTGCATCTTGCCCACAGCCCTCATTTCAGCTCTGAGTGTGGTTGGGGCAGTATAGTCATCACATCTATTATATTTATTTTACTTTATAGATTCTGGATCTGGGGTGTTGAAATCTGGCATCTACAGGCACATAGCCTGCATTCAAGTATTTACCCACTAAGCTCTTTAAATTACCATCTAATTATTGATCAATCAATAGAACTTTATATCCGGTGTCCCCTTCTTCCATTCATAATACCTGGTACAGGTATAAATTGGTCTTAGTCCACATTTACCTTGCCCTTTGCTTGTTTTGGGTCCTATCATTCACTATTGCATTCTCCATCAATATTTCCACTCCTGGTCCACCCTTGCACCCTCCTCATATTATTTCTTCATTTTGTGGCTTTTTATTTATTTAGTATCAATATTCACTTACACACCTTCACTCTTATCATTCAGTCACGGTTTACTTTTTATTTTATTACCACCACCTCTCTTGTTTATATCACCCTTTCTGTTTTCAGCTCTGTTGTTGGTATGCATTCCTTTTCATTCTTCCTTGATTTTCTCCATTTCATTATTAATGGTACTTCTCCTACCTACTTTTATGTTTTTGACCATTAATATATAACGTATATGTTATATTTCATATATACCCCTTTATTATCTATTTAGATGTTTGTCTCCTTGCGACCTTTTATGTGCCCTCCCCAGTCGCCGCGGGAGACTCTGCCGGGTTTGGCCTCAACACATTATGCGCATCAACATAGGTAAGCAGCCCATGTTTTCCATACCTTGGTTTTACTTCTCATATCCTTCCCCCTTCTTGAAATGATGTATACCTTATTGTATTGTATTTCATTCGCAGACACATTTCCTGATGAAGCGGGTTCCCCGCGAAACTAGTCGAAATTCCATGTCATCTGCGCATATTTTAATATAGTTTGTACCATTATTATGTTTTGATTATTGTATCAATAAAATAGTTTTTTTATATACATCTTTCTACTTCCATTGTATATCCCTTGCTCCGCTTGCACTTTATCCTGGTGAGCTTGGAGTTGGGGTCCTTGCTCCCAAAACCTCTGTCTCAATTAAATTCGGATGATGGTACAATTTTATTTAACCTATCCGGTTATGTGAGACCAGCAAATCCTTCTTATACACACTTACCAGGGTCGGATTAAGAACATTATGTGCCTGGTGCTGAGCATTTTGGTGGGGCTTTTTATAAAAAAATGCAAACAATTTTTTGTTATAACAAATTCATTTAAATAGAGAGAGGGAGGATGAGAGAGAGAAAGGGGATGTGAGAGGGGTGAGGTTTAAGGGAGGGAGGATGAGAGAGAGAGGGGATGAGAGAGAGCGAGAGGATGCGCATGAGCATGCATGGGAGTGGCATCAACACAGCCCATCCAAGGCAAGTGACCGAAGGCACAGCACCCAGAAGGAAGACCAGGTGAAGATGGAAGCGCCCGGGACCCAGGATTGATCACAGCGCTGCACTGGAGGGCTCAGTCTGACAGGTAAGTGTACTCTAATGTGCTAATATGCTGTGCATACTAGTACATTATGGCATAACCTACCACAGGGCCTCTAAAAAGTAGTAATGTTAGCAAAGTTTACTACCACTTTAATATCACAGGATCGCAGGAGCCTCTCATGGGGCCCCCCACTGATCCGGTGGCCCTTGGGCAGTACCCAAGTGTATAGTTGCCAACATTTGAAAAATATTTTCAGGGACACTTTTTTTTTTACCAGTGGTATATCTAGAGTAGCTGACATCCCCTATGTTCCTCTATACATCACAACAGTAATCACACAATTAAATAAGTACTAATAAAGGGCAGAACAAATATGAGGACTGAGAAGATTTCCTTTATTTCAACTAACAAAAGTGTGCCCATTCTAGAGCTAGTAACATTGAGGATATTCAATATCATTTTATAGAACTGTTTTTGTATGTAAGAAGCATAGGGGAGGAGTATGGATGGTGTAAAAGTGGGAAGTGTGTGAAGGGTATAACAATGGGAACTATGTACAGGAGAGGAGTGTGGAGGGTATGGCAGTGGGCAGTATGCACAGCAGAGGAGCGTGGAGGGTTGGCAGTGGGCACTATGTACAGGATAGGAGTGTGGAGGGTATGCCAGTGGGCGGTATGTACAAGAGAGGAGTGTAGAGGGGATGACAGTGGGCAGTATATACAGGAGAGGAGTGTGGAGGGTATGATGGGGCAGTATGTACAGGAGAGGAGTGTAGAGAGAAAGACAGTTGATAGTATGTACAGGAGGGGAGTGTGTAGGGTATGATGGGGTCAGTATGTACAGGAGAAGAGTGTGGAGGGTATGACAGTGGGCAGCATGTGTACAGGTTAGGAGTGTGGAGGGTATGACAGTGGGTAGTATGTACAGGAGAGGAGTGTGGTGGGTATGACAGTGGGCAGTATGTACAGGAGAGGAGTGTGGATGGTATGAGAGTGGGCAGTGTGCACAGGAGAGGAGTGTGGAGGGTATGACAGCCGACATAATGTATTGTAGAGGAGTTTATGAATGTGCACAGTATGTACAGCAGAGCAGTGTGGAGGGTATGATATAGAGCTGTATGTACAGGAGACAAGTGCGGAGGGTATAACAGCAGGCAATATGTACAGGAGAGGCATGTGGAGGGTATGACAGTGGGCAGTATGTGCACAAAAGAAATGTGGAGGGTATGACAGTGGGCACTATGTACAGGAGAGGATTGTGGAGGGTATGACAGCAGGCACTATGTCCTGGAGAGAGGTGTATGACAGTGAGAAGTATGTACAGAAGAGGAGTGTGGAGGGTATGACAGTGGGCAGTATGTACAGAAGAGAAATGTATGACAGTGAGCAGTATGTACATGAGAGGTGTGTGGATGGTATGACAGCGAGCAGTATGTACAGGAGAGGAGTGTGGAGGGTATGACAGCAGGCACTATGTACAGGGGAGGAGGATGAAGGAATCTGGGAAGGAAAAATGTAAAGGTTTGTGGAAGGATGTTTAGGGACTGCGTAGTGGTTAAGCGGGCCATACATGGATTGAAATTAAGCCAATTAAGTAGAGACCAGTCATAGTCAATCTATGTATGGGCTAGCTGCTTGTACACAAGTCAATCTATTAATTGACTTGAGTACAACCAGCCTGTCATTTTTTTCCAAAACAATCAGTGCTACCTGCTACAGTTAGCAACGCCGACAATTGTATTCTGTGGGTAGGGAAGGCTCCTCACTGGCAGTACACAATAACTCTGCGGGAGTGATTGCACAGGTTAGCAGGTGAGAGGGTGTGTGGGGACAGGCTGAGGAGAGAGGTCTGTCAGCAGGGGAATTGTGAGGTGGTCATGGAGGGATATCAATCATCGGGTGGGGGGAGTAACTGGGAGTGATAGCTTTTGGAGTAGGGTCTGTCATCTGCAGGTTGGGAAGTGGTCACCTGTGATATAAGTTGAAGGCAGGTGGCTAACATGGGAAGTGGCTGGGGAGTGACCTGGTTGGTGGTAAGTGTGAAATGGATGATGTATTTTCAAGTTTCTTTCACATTTGTGGTAATGCTTACTGCCCTCTGAAAAGTGATCTGTGGTGGATTGCTTTTCAACAAGTGGTATAGCAGCAGCTGACAGGCATTCATGAGGTGCTACTGCCACCTCCTTGTTTACATTGCTGAATGGTATTTTTACATTGTTGGACTATGCTGCTACTGCAAGCGAGTTTGGCTTGCAGTTGCAGAGTGGCCCCATTGAAATCAATAGGCAAGTTTGACAGGCGGTGCTGCCTGTCAAACTCTGCAGGCTGAGTTAAGGATGCTAAAGCTAAAGAAATTATAAAATATAAAAGTTGCAGCTGTGACGTAAAGCATCACAGCTATGGCATTCGTACAGCCCTGTCCAAATGTATTTTTAAGATTTGGGTCAGGGACGTGCAGTGAGGCAGTGGCAGAATTACCAGGGTCGCAACAGTCGCACTTGCGACAGGGCCCTGGAATTCCATCACTGTCGGGGGGCCCAGCGGGGTTGCTATTTACACAGCTCTGAGCAGAGAGCATGTCTCTTATTGAACAGCAGCACAGAGACACCGGCACTGATAGTTCTATTTCCCTCTCCGTCTGTCATCTCTCGCACGGGATGACAGAGGACACAGCTGATCTGCTCCCCCTTCACATCCCTCCCCTGTGCTCCACAGGAAATGTGAGCTCGTTAGCTTCACACTTGGCTGCCCGTGGAGCATACACAGGAGAGGGGAGGGGGGAGAAGGGGCAGCTGTGTCCTCTGTCATCCCGTGCGAGAGAGGACAGATGGAATGGGAAATAGAACTGTCAATGCCGGTGTCTCTGAGATACAAACCAACATGGCAGCAGAAAGCCCTGTGCTCGCATCTGTAGGCCAAAAAAAAGATGTGAGCACAGGGCTTTCTGCTGCCATGTTGGTTTGTATCGCAGATCTAGCCATTATTTCAGATGCCAGTATAGGTTCTTAGGAGACCATAATATTCCCTGTGCCTGGTGAGACCACCTGGGTGGTCATTTGAGTTGGTAAGGAGCCTCATTACTCACTCGGGTGTGCTAAACATTTGGGAGGTTGGACCTATCCTTACCATATTTCTGGATTAGCATCTTCACCATGTTTATGGACTATTTTTTCTTTTAATTTTTGCACAGCTTGTGATGGGACTTTACATACTTTTATTGTTTCATTATGGTGATAAACAGTGCTTGGATGTCATTTAGTGATTTAATTTAGCTGTTTTCACCTATTATCACCATTTTTGTCCTTTTTTGTGGTGGATTAATTTCTTTTTTGTGACACTTATTTTTGATATGATGCTTTCTTTTATATCACTATATTAGCACAAATTTATGTATGTAAAGAAATTAATTTATTTCATGTTTTTCATTTTTTGATAGCTGCTTTAGTTTTCCTTTGTGAGATCATTCACATTATTATTCAATTTATTTTATATTTAGCGCTGCATCGTTTCTCTACTATTGTGTATATATACACATTCTAGTAGGGAGTACACACGGTCGGACATTGTTCGGACATTCCGACAACAAAATCCTAGGATTTTTTCCGACGGATGTTGGCTCAAACTTGTTTTGCCTACACACGGTCGCACAAAGTTGTCGGAATTTCCGATCGACAACCACGCGGTCACGTACACCACGTACGACGAGACTAGAAAAGGCCGGTTCAGAACCAAGCGCGGCACCCTTTGGGCTCCTTTTGCTAATCTCGTGTTAGTAAAAGTTTGGTGAGAGACGATTCACGCTTTTTCAGACTCGTGGCTTTCAGATCGTTTTCTGCCGTTCAGTTTGTGCTTGTGGGTTTGTATCTGCTCTTCAGTGCGTGCAGTCAGTTCGTATCGGAGTTTTCTGTGTGATCTTGCCTGCTCGTTGCTGTTTTTCAGGTCGCTCTTCACAGGCCTTGCTGTTCTTCAGTGCATTCTGTTACTTCGTTCTGAGCAGCCGACCGTTTTCTAGCCATGTTTCATATGCGTACTCCTCGTAGAGTTCGTGCTGTGTGGGGGCTTGGTGTTGGGGTCCTGACCTTGACACAAGTCCAGTCCATGAACAGGGTGAGGAGGAGTTCATGGACCAAGAATTGGTTGCTTCAGCGTGACCAGTTCTGTCATATGCCTTTGCTCCGTGAGATCCGTGAGAATAATCCTGATGATTTCAGGAGCTTTCTCAGGATGACGGACCCCGTGTTTCACCGTTTGTTGGCTTCGCTGACCCCCTATATTAGCAGGCAGGATACCTGCATGAGGCAAGCCATCACTGCGGAGCAGAGGTTGGTCGCTACCTTGCGGTATTTGGCCACAGGGAGAAGCCTGCAGGACCTCAAGTTCTCGAGAGGCATCTCCCCCCAGGCTCTGGGGATCATTATCCCAGAGACCTGTTCTGCCATCATCCAGGTCCTGCAGAAGGAGTATATGAAGGTAAGATTTTTTTCCTTTTATATCACATTTTATTGTATTGAATGTTTGCTAATATATTGTATTTCTTTCCTCATTCCCTAATTACCATGCTTGTAATATGCTGTGAATGTCCCCTTTGTTCTCATGCATGCTGGATTTTTATGTAATTATTATTTTATGTCCTTCATACATATTTGCCCTTCAATAACCTCTCCAGCATGGTGTCTCCTGCCCCTATATTCACCTCATGTAGTCACTTAACAATGTATTTTATCAGCTCTATAGTAGTGCTTTACCCCAAACACCCCCTAAAATGTTTGGAAATGTTATTTTTTATTTAAATTCAGGCAGAGTGCCAGAGGCTTTTTTTGTGGTGTCCCCAAATTTTTTGTAACCCTCCCTCCCCCAACTGCTAAGTCAGCTGATCCCAATTCTCTATCCTCAATCATCTATCTGCTGACTTTGCCAAACCCATACACACTATACCCATCTCTTTAGTGCTCAGATGTATGGATGAATTCCCCAAAGCATGTAGTGCAAGGGCCTGCCTGTATACTTTCCAATGGTACTGTTTAAAGTTTTTGTATCCTATTATTATCTTGATAGGTAATAGCAGAATGTTCAAATGTGCTCAAATGTGTACAGTGTGTATTTATATCTTTGTATTATGACACTTCTTACCTGTCCAGTGGTCTGCCAATAGTGTAACTAAGGAGGGGCTGTTCCAAGTAATACCCTGTATTTAGGCATTCATCTCTCAATGAAGTGAAGAGGGTTACCTGTCCAAGAGTTCCCCCCCCTATAATGTTAGAAATGGCCCATGAGGGGGGGAGGAGGAATATGATAGGTGTACCTTATACTTTGTTGTTGTTAAATTCCCCTTAATAAATGCTATCTGGAGGTTGCCCCATAATGTTTGTGTATAATCTGCTTGCCATGTTTCTGTGAAAAAATAGTAATGTTTATTGTTTTTTCCTCAACAGTTTCCTTCAACGCCACAGGAATGTCAGACTGTGGCCTCCCACTTTGCCCAGCGGTGGGACTTTCCTAACTGTGGAGGGGCAATTGATGGGAAACACGTCCACATCGTCCCACCACCCAACTCAGGGTCATACTATTATAATTACAAGGGGTTTAATAGTATAGTGATGTTGGCGGTGGTGTCGGCTAATTACGAGTTCTTGTATGTGGACGTGGGGAAGAATGGCCGGATGTCCGATGGTGGAGTCATCGCCCAGACGGAGTTCTACAGGCGTATCCAGAATGGCAGCTTGGACTTGCCACCTCCAGAGGACAATGTTGAAGGTCTCCCATTTGTGTTCGTTGCTGATGAAGCATTTGCGCTGGGGGACCACCTGATGCGGCCATTCCCGATAAGGACCCTCACCCCGGAACAGAGGGTTTTTAATTACCGGCTGGCTAGAGCCCGAAGAGTGGTGGAGAACACATTTGGAATCCTGGCCAGCCGGTTCCGATTATTTCTGACACCCATCCATATGGCGGAGTATAAACTGAACCATATAATACTTGCCTGCTGTGTTCTCCATAACTTTTTAAGAAAAGATTCAGCCAACTATGCTGGCTCAGTTGGTCCTGAGGCCGGAATCCCAAATCCATCAACACTGACGGCGCTTGAAAGTGGCCTTCCTGGCTTGCCCTCCCTGAGTGCCCGTGATGTCCGGTTACGATACCTGGAGTTCTTTGCGGGTAGGGGGGCTATCAATATGCCAGACAATCTGTGAAACCTTTTTCAAATAAAAAACAACCCAAAGAAATTCTTTGTGGACATTTACTGCTTGTGTTTGTTTTAGCTGACCCTGACAGAAATGTGTTGAGTGCAGAAAATGTCGTGATTGGGTAACCTTATAAAAAACAGTGTTGGCTGGTACTTCCTAAATGCAAAAACACATTTCACTACAAGTGAACTGCACTGAACCTGCACTTGTAGTGCAAAGTGGATTTGCCCTTAGGAAATAACCCCCATTTTTGCATAAAACAGCAATTACATCACCCCAAAAGTGTTGTAGTGTTGAGACAATAATCCACACATTCTTGAGTAAGCCACTTTTTTATACCTGCACAATCACATGTGCATTTACGAAAGGTTTTTAAAACAAACCAACATGTTTGTTGTATAACAATTTTTGCAGTAGCATTATCAAAAATCGAAATATCCATTTCAGATAAAACAGGCCTGTGTAAAACCAACAAGAAAGCCAAAAAACTTGAACTTACAAAGTTCACATATGGTAAAACCTGAAGGCTATATCAGACATCAGTATTTAGGAACTGGGTTTGATATAGCGTTCAGATGGGTGGAAATCACCCCTGGAAAAGCCAAATTTGGAAGATGCACACCAATTTACGATTGTCAACATGTGCTATCTGCCATCAGGGGGGATCAAGGGACGTGTTTTGGGGGAGCAAGCCCTTCCTCAACGCGACTTTATAATTGAGGAAGGGGTTGCACCCCCAAAACGCGTCCATTGATCTCCCGTGATGGCAGATAGCACATGTTGACACACTGTGTGCATCCTCCAAATTTGGCTTTTCTAAACATTGAAAACATTTTTGGAAGATTGGACCACAATAAAACAGGTGATTTTGTGGGGTTTAAATTCGCCCCAAAACATCAATGATGTTATTATTTTTTTTAATAACATCACTGTTTTGTTGCTGTATGTTGTGCAATTCGAGATTACACCCCATGATCTCCCCGATCAGTATCTGGGCACTTTCAGATGTGAAACGTTCTCTCTCCCTCACATCACGATCACCTAAAAAGAGATAAAGAACAAAAAAAAGGTCTCAAAAATCTGCCAACATCCATCTCTTTTACCTGAGCCTGTGGTCGCAGACACTCACCTGTTGTGGTGCCAATCTCCACCACATCTTCTTCTTCCTCCTGCTCAGCTTCTTGTGTTGGTGTTATTTCCCCTTCTTCCAGAGGTGGGGGGTCTGTGTTCTCCTGGGATGAGGGGTGTCCTCCAAGTCTTTTCTCCCCTATGTAAAACAAAAATGGTATAATTAGCACACAGATATTTGATGGCAGAACTAGAAATAGGAAACATTGCTTGGAAGTGGGGTACAATTGTCTATTTTAGCCGAGTTCCAAGATGTATATTTTTTATTGCCCTTTGTCAAGCTGCAATACTTTACCTGTTTGGTACAAGCTTCACAGATGTAGCCCCCCCATAGTATACACTGGAGCACCTGTGTGCCCCCCCTAATAAAAATGGTGTTCTTGTGTCCCACACTAGTGCTCCAGTGTCCAGATGTGAAAACAGCTGCTCAGTGTCCTCTCCTTACACACAATCTAGTTGGCATTTCATTCTAGTAACAAACCCATCTACACAAACAAATATTTGGCATCCAAGTAGGCCCCAAAAAATGTGTGAAAATGCATATGGCCTAAACAATGGTGTTCTAGAGGCCGAAAGAAAAATGTTTGATACGAACGAATAATGGGCCCTTGAACATTAAAGTTGCCCTTTTAAACGTTACAATTAATAAAAGCATATGGAGCAGAACGAACGGAATAAAGACAGAAAGAATAGGAACACAGCACAACTACTTACTTTTTTGCAGCACTCTCTGGATCTTTCGGTACTGCTCTGGCTCTCTCAACTTCAGGTCCGACCACCGTTTCCTGAGCTGATCTTTAGATCTTCGTACCCAAAATTCCTGTGAAGGCTTTTGATCACTTTAGCAATGATTTTTGCCTTTCGGATGTTGCGGTGGGGGTAAGGCCCATATTTTCCGTCATAGTCGGACTTCCTCATGATGTCGACCATCTCCAACATCTCCCCAAACGACATATTTGTGGCCTTAAAACGTCTCCTTCTGGATCGGGACGTGCCTGGATCCGGGCTTTCCTCCTCCTCCTCCTCGTTGCTAGAATTAGCATGCACCTGCTGTAACTCCGCCATCATGTCCTTCACCCACTGCGCCGAACGAAAAGGGGCGGGGAATAGACTAGAAAGAACGTCAGGGGCAGGCGGAGTTACACGCATGCGCAGTGTGTATAAAGCGTAACACGCGTGCATATTACGTACGATCTGTGAGCGGAGGAAGGAGCATTGGACGCGCCGATCGTAAGAACTAAGGTAAGAGACAAACTTGTGCCTATACTGCTTCTAGATTGAGGCCTATATTGTAACAAGATTAGGAGAGTTTTGTGTGACATTAGGCTTTGTCTTGTGTTGTGTCTTGCAGTGAACATGGATATCTTAATGAAAGACAATGACTTCATGTCAGTATTCGTAGAGATGCTAAGTGAGGTGCCCTGTCTGTGGAAGATTACCCACCCCCATTTCAAGAACCAAGCAAAGAGGAAGGCAGCACTGGAGCAATTGTGTGCAATTGTGAAGCAGGTGATCCCCACGGCAGACATCACCTATTTAAAGATTTTCATTGGTGGCCTGAGGAGCACATATCTGAGGGAGCGCAATAAAGTCCTGGATTCGCAGAGATCCGGAGCAGCAGATGACATCTATGTCCCCAGGATGTTGTACTACGACAGGCTGCACTTTCTGGCAGGCCAGACTGAACCCAGGCCATCCCTCTCCAGTCTTCCTTTCACGCTTCCTTCCCCCCTGGCTGAGGCTTCTGACGCCCAACCTGGGCCTTCCAGGCGATATGTGGAGGATCCCAGCTTGAGCCAGGTATAGCATTCTTCTAAATATTTCTGCTTGTCCAATCAATGATGTTAACTAGATGTTAGTTGGGAGTACTAATTTAGGATTGTGATTGATGAAGCAAAACATTACAACCATGTCCCTTTTTCATACACAGGGAAGTCTCAGCCAGGAGGTGGCCGGGCCGAGCCGGCTGGCTGATCTGCAGGTCCCTCCACCCCCCCTGAAAAGAGAAAGTGGCAGTAGGAGGAGTACCCTAGAGGAGGCTGCTATAGCATTCTTTTGGAGGGCTACAGAGGTCCTGGGAGCACCCCACACCATGGAGGAGAACATTGCTGCCTTCATAGCCTATAAAATGCAGAGGATGGAGGAGGGCCAAAAAGTCTTGTGTGAGGCCCTCATATCGGAGGCTCTGGAGAAAGGTATGAGGGGCCAAATTACACCTCAGACACATCTTTGGGATGGTCCTCCTCCTCCTCCTCCCTCTCCTCCAGGTCCTCCCAGTCCTCCTCCAGGTCCCCCCAGTCCTCCTCCTCCTCCAGGTCCTACTCCTCCTCCTGCCACATCTCCAACTGCACAGCCACAGCCCGGAAGGAAGCATGGAAGGAAGACCAGACAGTGATTGCCCTGGGTTCAGTCTGGTCGGCCAAAAGATGCAGCCTCTTGTGGTACCACAGCCTGGGGACACAGATGTCATCTGCTGCTATCCAGATCTCTGCGAATCCCGGACCAGACTGCCCTCCCTTACATATGGACTCCTCAGGCCACCAATTTTGATGTTGAAGAATTGTTGTCTGCCGTGGGGGTCCCAGGCTTCGCTAATTTCTGCTGTTGATCCAGTGTTGCCTCCCTCTTTGTTTGGTTCTGATCCCTTAATAAAGGATTTTTGTTTTGAATTATACTCTCCTATGTGTTTTACTTCAAAAATGACAGTTGGTTTGTGAGGATTCAGGTACATTTCAAATATACAATGTGAAATGAACAAGGGACACCAACACCAAACAATCTCCTTGAGATTAAGTAATAAAAGATATCAATGGTGTTGGGGTAACTTGACACACAAAACACACACAAAAATATTCGGGAGTAAAAATAAAAATAACGATCGGATTTTGTTGTCGGAAAATATTATCTCCTGCTCTCCAACTTTGTGTGTTGGAAAATCCGATGGAAAATGTCCCATGGCGCCCACACACGGTCGGAATTTCCGACAACACACTCCGATCGGACATTGTCCATCGGAAAATCCGACCGTGTGTACGGGGCATAGGTGTTGTGTATATATATATATATATATATATATAAATATATATATATACACATTGTATTCAGTTTAGCTAGAACCATTCCTGCTATTCTCTTCCTACTGACAGGCAAGCAGGTGTTTTTACAGTATTTACAGCTACCTGAAGAAAATTGCTGGTGTTCTTCTGATCCTATTAGTCCTATTAGCTACAGTATTTACAGTTAGTGTAGTGCGTCCTCTGCTCAGTGTGCACCTAAAGCTACCTGAAGACAATTGCTGTTGTTCTGATCCTATTAATACCACAGGCAGGCAGGTGCAGTATTTACAGTTAGTGTACTGCGTCCTCTGCACAGTGTGCAACTAAAGCTACCTGAAGAAAATTGGTGGTGTTCTTCTGATCCTATTAGTACCGCAGGCAGCTGTAGTATTTACAGTTATGCCCCGTACACACGGTCGGACATTGATCGGACATTCCGACAACAAAATCCTAGGATTTTTTCAGACAGATGTTGGCTCAAACTTGTTTTGCGTACACACAGTCGCACAAAGTTGTCGGAATTTCCGATCGCCAAGAACCATGTCCGACGAGACTAGAAAAGGCCAGTTCAGAACCAAGTGCGGCACCCTTTGGGCTCCTTTTGCTAATCTCGTGTTAGTAAAAGTTTGGTGAGAGACGATTTGCGCTTTTTTAGACTCGTGGTTTTCAGATCGTTTTCTGTTGTTCAGTTTGTGCTTGTGGGTTTGTATCTGCTCTTCAGTGCGTGCAGCGAGTACCATTGACTTGTCATTGTGTTCTTGTTCATTTGTTACTGTTTTTCAGGTCGCTCTTCACAGGCCTTGCTGTTCTTCAGTGCGTTCTGTTACTTCGTTCTGAGCAGCCGACCGTTTTCTAGCCACGTTGCGTATACGTACTCCTCGTAGAGTTCGTGCTGTGCGGGGGCTTGGTGTTGGGTTCCTGACCTTGACACAAGTCCAGTCCATGAACAGGGTGGGGAGGAGTTCATGGACCAAGAATTGGTTGCTCCAGCGTGACCAGTTCTGTCACATGCCTTTGCTCCGTGAGATCCGTGAGAATAATCCTGATGATTTCAGGAACTTTCTCCGGATGACGGACTCCGTATTTCACCGTTTGTTGGCTTTGCTGACCCCCTATATTAGCAGGCAGGATACCTGCATGAGGCAATCGATCATTCCGGAGCAGAGGCTCGTCGCCACCCTGCGGTACTTGGCGATGGGGAGAAGCCTGCAGGACCTCAAGTTCTCGACAGGCATCTCCCCCCAGGCTCTGGGGATCATTATCCCAGAGACCTGTTCTGCCATCATCCAGGTCCTGCAGAAGGAGTATATTAAGGTAAGATTTGTATCCTTTAACCTCACATTTTATTGTATTTTATGTTTGATAACGTATTGTATTTCTTTCCTCGTTCCCTAATTACCATGATTGTAATATGCTGTGAATGTCCCCTTTGTCCTCATGCATGCTGGATTTTTATGTAATTATTTTTTTTGTCCTTCATACATATTTGCCTTCACTTACCTCCCCAGCATGGTCTCCTGGCCCTATATTCACCTCATGTAGTCACTTAACAATGCATTTTATCAGCTCCATAGTAGTGCTTACCCCAAACACCCCCTAAAATGTTTTTAAATGTGATTTGTGCTTTAAATTCAGGCAGAGTGCCAGAGGCTTTTTTTAGGGGTCCCCAAATCATTTTGAACCCTCCCTCCCCCCAACTGCTAAGTCAGTTGATACCAATTCTCTATCTATCCTCAATCATCTATCTGCTGACTTTGCCAAACCCAGACACACTATACCCACCTCTTTTGTGGTCAGATTTATGGATGAATTCCCCAAAGCATGTAGTGTAAGGGACCTTGCCCTTATACAGGCAAGGGCCTGTATACTTTAAAATGGTACTGTTTAAAGTTTTTTATCCTATTATTATCTTGATAGGTAATAGAAGATTGTCCAAATGTGCTTAAATGTGTACAATGTGTATTTATATCTTTGTATTATGACACTTCTTACCTGTCCAGTGGGCTGTCAATAGTGTAACTAAGGAGGGGCTTTTCAAAGTAATACCCATTATTTAGGCATTCATCTCTCAATGAAGTGGAGAGGGTTACCTGTCCAAGAGCTCCCCCCCCCTATAATGTTAGAAATGGCCCAGGAGAGGGGGGGGAATATGATAGGTGTACCTTATACTTTGGTCTTTAAAAATTCCCATAAATCAATGTTATCTTGATGTTGGCCAAGAATGTTTGTGTCTAATCTGCGTTTGGAATCATGGCCAGCCGGTTCCGCCTATTTCTTACACCCATACATATGGCGGAGTATAAACTGAATCACATTATCCTGGCGTGCTGTGTTCTACACAACTTTTTACGGCAACATTCTTCCAACTATGCTGGCTCAGTTGGGCCTGAGGTCAGAATTCAAAATGAACCAACCCTGACGGCACTTAAAAGTGGCCGTCCTGGCTTGCCCTCCCTGAGTGCCTGTGATGTCTGGCTAAGATACCTTGAATTCTTTGTGGATAGGGGGGCTGTCAATATGCCAGACAATGTGTGAAACCTCTATCAAATAAAAAAAAAACATTAAGCAAATCTTTGTTGACATTTCCTGCTTGTGTTTGTTTTAGCTGACCCTGCCAGAAATGTGGTGAGTCCTGAAAATGGCGTGATTGTGTAACCTTATACAAAGCACTGTTGGGTGTTATTTACTAAAGGCAAAGACACTTTGCACTACAAGTGCACTTGAAACTGCACTTGTAGTGCAAAGTGGATTTTCCCTTTGGAAATAACACCCATTGTCACAGAAAACACCAATTAGAGCACCCCAAAAGTGTTGTAGCGTTGAGACAATAATCCACACATTCTTGATTAACAAGCTTTTTAATACCAGCACAATCACATGTGCATTTAGAAAAGGTTTTTTAAAACAAACCAACATGTTTGTTGTATAACAATTTTTGGGGTGGCATTAGAAAAAGTAGAAATGTTCATTTAAGATAAAACAGGTATGTTTCAAACCAACAAGAAAGACACAAATCTTGAACTTACAAAGTTCACATTTGGTAGAACTTGAAGGCAATATCAGACATGAGTATTTAGGAACTGTGTTTGATATTGTGTTCAGATGGGGTGAAGTCACCCCAGGAAACGCCAAATTTTAAAGATGCACACCAATTTACGAATGTCAACATGTGCTAGCTGCCATCACGGGGGATCAAGAGCAACCCCTTCCTCTCAGCTACTTTATTATTGAGGAAGGGGGTGCACCCCCAAAACGTGTCCATTGATCTCCCGTGATGGCAGATAGCACATGTTGACACACTGTGTGCCTCTTTAAAATTTGGCTTTTCTACAATTCTACAAAAAATGTTAAAATTGTAGCACACCATAAAAAAGGGATTTGGAGGGGTTTTAAACTCTCCCCAAAACATCAATGATGTTATTATTTTTTTGAATAACATCATTGATGTTTTTCTTGATATTTTCCAATGCAACATTACACCCCATGATCTCCCCAATCAGGATCTGTGCACTTTCCGAGGTGAAATGCCCTGGATCCACAACATCACGATCACCTAAAAAGATAGAAACCAAAAAAAAACATGTATTATAAATATGCCGGCATCCATCTCTTACCTGAGCCTGTGGTCGCAGACACTCACTTGTTGTGGTGACTAGTTCCACCACGTCTTCTTCCTCCTCCTGCTCTTCTTGTCTTTGGGGGATTTCACCTTCTTCCAGAGGTGGGGGGTCTGTGGTCTCCTCGGATGAGGGGTGTCCTCCGAGTCTTTTCTCCCCTATGTAAAAAAAAATGGTATACTTAGCACACAGATATTTGAGGGCAGAAATATAAATATGAAACATTGCTTGGAAGTGGGGTACAATTGTCTATTTTGGGAGAGTTCCAAGATGTTGAATTTTGAGTGTCCTTTGTCAAGCTTCAGTACTTTACCTGTTTAGTACAAGCTTCACAGATGGAGACACCCCTATAGTATACACTGGAGCACCTGTGTGGGCCCCCTAATAAAAAGGGTGTTCTTGTGTCCCAGACTAGTGCTCCAGTGTCCAGATGTGAAAACTGCTGCTGAGTGTTCTCTCCTTACACAGTATCGAGTTTGCATTTCATTCTAGTAACAAACCCATCTACACAACCCAATTATTTTCATACAAGTAGGCCATAAAAAATGTGGGCAAATGCATAATGCCAAAACAATGGTGTTTTATAGGCCAAAAGAAAAATGTTGGATACGAATGAATAATGTACCCATGAACATGAAAGTTGACATTTTAAACTGTACTGTAGTGGATGTGATTATGAGTGCCATGATGAAATGCCTATTTCTAATATAATCGCATAGATATAAGTGCTTATCTCATATAACCAGCTAATAGCCTTAACCATGCTCAATTAGATATCTGCCAGCTTCCCCTTTTTGTGGAACAGAATTGCAAGAGTTAAGGGCAAGTTAAAAGAAGATTGCGCCTGTTTTCAAGAACTGGAAACAAGACACCCTATTTAGCTATGATAGTCTGCTATTCCCTTATATAGATTTAACCCGGCTAAAAGCTTATACTTTGTCACAATAATGAATATGTATATCTTGTGGTCTGCATATGCTTGTCTTATTTGATATGTGATTTGATAACAAAATATCCGGCTCACGGTATATTAGCCGGGGTCCAGGAAGTAATAAAAGCAGAAGTAACAATTTACTGAATGTTGTACGTGTCAGTGATTTTTGTCTAGTGTGCACACTTTTACATTGAAGGTTAATTTGGCCAGGGGGACAGAAACAAAAGTACCGAACGATTCTGGTTCGGTCCAAAACATTTGGCACCCAATGTGGGGCTCGAGATTGGCCCAAAAGGAAGCCGAACTAAGAGGACACTGAAAGAGAACCAAAATACAGGTGGAGCAGAGCCTGATCAACTCTGGAGAAAACGGTAAGACATGTTCCTTAATAATTTGTCTGCTGTTTGATCCGCATCCATATTTGGTTAATTTCTGTCTCTGCATTGGCTTCCTGCAGTCCACAAAGACGGGTATATATCTTGTCTCGAGCCTATTTATATAGTATGAACCTGCAATTGTTTCTGACCCGCCTGTATTTGGAGTATATTGTGTTTTGTTTTGTTTTGTCGATCGATCTTGTGTTGTGTGACGGCTGTTGGGAATGAGGGATTGATTATATAGTCACGGATGGAATAACTGACGTGGTTAAACTTCTCCTGAGGATTGACATCGGGAGAGGGCGTCAGGACGCGGTTAAACTCCTCCTGGGGGAAATAATTGTCGGTGCGGTGAAGCACGGGTTACCAGGAGGGGGCGTCAGGAATACGCCCAGCGGTGGCATGGGGATCCCGTGAGGATCTGATTAAGTCCAGAATTCACTCCAGTCGTCACATCAATTGTTGTTGGTAATGTCATGTCCTAGATGTGTCTGTGGACTGTTGTTTGGCATTAATGAGGATGCCTGGGGTCTGGTCACAAAGGTAGAGCCAGGTTATAAGAGATCTATTCTCGGTTACAAACCTCTAATGCCAGTGGTCCCCCAAGTAATGGTATTCAGATTGAATGTACATTATCCAGCAAAATTTTCAGTTGGTAAGAAATTGGAAGTTATTGAGGCTGAGGCTAGGATAAGAGGACAGGGAAGTAAAAGTTGTCCCCTACAACCTCAGCAGCCAGAAGACTACGAGGAAGCAGAGAAAGCCAGAGTGAGGAGTTTGGGTCTTGAGTTGGGACGTGTAGAAGAAGTTTGAAGTGATTAACTGAATACCAGCTGTTGATTCTCGTTTTGTGTTTCCTCTCATGTCTCCTCATTAACAGATTTACTAGAGATCTCTTCACTTCCTCATCCTCCACATCACCCTGTCTCTCTATAGCTATGCTTAGTGAGGCGTTCACCCTCATTTCTTTTCTGTTTTGCCTCGATCTTTCTTGCTTTTCCTTCCTTCCACTTAAGTCCAAGAATAGTGTAAAATGGGAAACAAGTTGACTAGGCCCACAGAGGGCAGTCTGGCCTGTGATTTGGTATTAGAACGGGAGCTAGAGGGGGCTGTGAAAAAGGGAAAGAAATTAGCAAATTGTGTGGAATTGATATGCATTTGGGTGGTAGATTACAAGTAGATGAATGGCGTACTGTTTTTTGAAACGTAAATAAGGTCTGTTGTCAGATTATGGGTTGCTACGAGCAGCAGATGCTTGGTTTAAAGTTGCAAACTCTATTCATGAAGAAGAGGGTGGATGGAACAGGAAACAAACCAAAATGGTTGCATTGTGTACGTGTACAAGAAACCTAGAAAAGAGGAAGCTAAGTAGTCAGCCACTGCCCTATAATGGCGTCTGGTCCCCAGGAAGTAGACACTGCCGCTCCTCTGTTCTAAGTGACACTTCCCCTGTGGCAACACGCCCTATGCCACCGCCCCATGAACCGCCCACACCAAAACCCACCCACATGTTTCCAGTGATGGAGCATAGTAGCAACCAATGTAGCATTTTAATTAAATAAATAATTTATGTATAGGATGTATTGAATATTTCTGAATATTTCAGTCAGAGTCTGAATTTAGTTGTAATTGCTTACCCTTGTATTATTGAAGCTAAAAGGTGTTTCTTTTGGTTTTAATTGTGTTTAAGCTGTATTAGCAATAAAGAGGAAGTTTATGTATTCTAGGCGTTATGCCAGAAGAGCAAAAGAGGAAGTGCTTTATTTGCTTAAATTTATGTGCTAGATTTAGGTAGGCCCCATTCACAGCTGAGCGTTTTGTATTCTAAAAAAAAAAAAAAAAAAAAAAAAAAAGACTCAGTATCTAATTAGAATGTTTAGAAAGAAAAATAATTATGTATGTTGTGGAGATCGGCTGGAGCGAGGCTCCCTATAAAAAATTATTCTGTATGGAGATGGTTCACATCTCCACTCTAAAACGCCTGAAGTCAATATGTGTACAAGAAGTTTACTGATTTGGGTTTTAGCGTTCTGAACAGAACGCATAGACACATGTTAGCTGCCGCATTTATTTCAGGTCTGAAAGAGTGATATGACTGATTTCTGATTGGGACTCTAAAACAAAGTTAATACTGCAGCTGCAGGAACAGATTCACAGGACTCAATCACTGTGTTTAAAATGTCCGTTCAGTGAAAAATGTATTATTACATGTTATTTTATACATAGATAAGAAAGGGGTGGTGTGAGATGTTATTAAAAATGAACAAATAGCAATATGTTATTAAAAGCTAACAAATAGAAATATATTATTAAAAACTAGCGAATAGAACAATTGCAAAAGTAAAACCTTGAAAAGGGAGGGGGGAGTAGAGAGCGTTTAGTAGGAGAAGTGTCTGTGTGTTAGGTGAAGGTTACAGAACACATTTCAACAGTGAGAACAAAATGGATTCTCTTGTGCTTAAATGAACAGTACAATGAATGTCCATGTCATTTCCCCCCTTTTGTTTATTTGACACCATTCTTCTCCGCGTTATATTCAGCCGATTGCTGGTAACTCCTGTTACATTGGCGCAGAGAGACGGCGTCCTGTTCAGCTCTCTCCTAGCTTTCTCACAATAATGGGTTCATCAGGGCTGGTGGTACATTTGTTGGTACAGCGGGTAGTCACACAGAGGCATAGCCTGATGAGGAAATAAATAACAAACATGAGAAATAGGAACATCACAATGTAAGCGCCTAGTTTCTGTAACCATGTTGCTATGCCATATAAAAAATCACCAAAACCTCCTAAACCCTGAAAGGGGTTCCATCCATCTTTAGCAATATCTCTGGCCTTATTCTGTAGTTCTCTTATCTTAGCAAGATGCCCTTTAATAATGTCCTCATTATCAGAAATGTATATACAACAGTCAGTGCGAAATATCTTACACATCCCACCTTGAGCTGCAGTGAGATAATTTAGCGTTAATCTGTGCTCTAATACTACTTTTTTAAGCTGAGCCATTTCTTCATTTAATAAACCTATATCAGTGGTAGTAAGGTTAATAATCTCATCTACAATTCTAGTGTAATTATTTAGTCTTTTCATTGCTTCAATTCCCTATCCTGTCCAGGAAGGGAACCATGACCATGGCATGTCACCTTCAGTGAACAGCTCTCTTTTGAACACTTAGGCCTCTTTCACACGGGGCAGATCAGTCATGATCCGCCCCGTGAACACACGCTGGCTCAGCGGGGATCGCTCCGCCGATCCCCGCTGAGCAGGAAGATGACAGGTGCATCGCTGCACGCTGTGCAGCGACGGACCTGTCAGAGCGCCGCTCTCCCCTATGGGGGGATCGGATGATGACGGTCCGTAGTGTCCGTCGTCATCCGATCCGATCCGAAAACGGAGGGAAAAGTAGGTTTTTCCTCCGTTACACTTTTCGGATCGGAGCGGGGTCGGATGTCAGCGGACATGTCACCGCTGACATCCGACGCTCCATAGGGATGACTGTATGTCCGTTTTTCATCCGAAAACGGATGGATGAAAAACGGACATACGGATCATCCGTGTGAAAGAGGCCTAAAGGGTATTCTGGACTTTGATCTGGTCACACTGTATCTTTGCGAACAGCCAAAGCAGGTACTAACTTCCCAATATAACATGTACCTGTAACATTAGTAGGAAGCCAGGCGTAAGCTTTATTTCCACATATATAATATAACCCTCTACGTATGGACGGTATGCCTGCTCCTAAAAAACTGGAAGCAATAACATGGAATCTCAGGAAACCGATATTTTCACATATTGGAAACTGTGAGCAATTTGTACTATAAAGGGTTCTATTTAGTTCTGGATCTGGGATATAATAATATTGACCATAGTTTCCTCCATAAACTGTTACTGATCTGTGCTCATTAGCTGTGGAGACGATGTATGAGCCATTTATTCTGGTCCTGTTTAGATCAGTGAAATTGAGAGGCATTGCTATCATGGGTATTGTTCCTGTTTGGGGATGTAAGTGAGAACACACCCAGCAGTTACTAGCGTTGCTATGGGTTGCATACAATTTTAACATTTGGATGAAAGGGTTATTTTTCCATGTCTCAGTTCTCACAAACAACAAAAAGAAAAGAAACATTATCATCATTTTTTCAAAGGATATCATCACTTCAGGATTTTCTTGCAGTGACTGGCGTGAATCCAGGTGGGCTTTCCTTCCAACTTGACAGCAGAACCGGTTGTCAAAAGCACCAAATGTGGTCCGTCAAATTTTGGTTCTAGTGGCTTTCTGACGTGTCGCTTGACCACCACCCAGTCACCTGGTTGGATTCTGTGAATACCTGAAACAGAATCTGGGTCGGGGATAGATTTATAAACACCTTCATGTATTTTATTCAATGTTCTTTGCAAAATCTGAACATATTCTAACAGATTAGAGTGAGAAGCCTGCAACTGTTGGGGAAAATATAGCCCTGTTTTGGGTGGCCCTCCAAATAAAATCTCATAGGGGGACAGCCCATGTGGTTGTTTAGGGGTAGTTCGTACAGAATATAGGACTATTGGCAAAGCTTCCACCCATCCTTTTCCTGTATCTGCTTTAATTTTTGCACATCTGTTTTTCAAAATTCCATTAAGTCTCTCAACTTTACCACTACTTTGTGGATGATAAGGTGTATGGAAAGCTTGCTGTATGTGAAGGGCTTCCATTACCTCTTTCATTACTTCCCCAGTAAAATGGGTTCCTCTGTCACTCTCAATAGTTTCAGGAACTCCATATCTACAAACTATTTCATTCAAAATTTTCTTTGCTGTTGTTTTTGCATTTGCTTTGGCTACTGGCCAGCTCTCGGGCCAACCTGAAAACATGTCAACACACACTAAAGCAAACTCGTAGGTGCCTATTCTGGGCATCTGAATGTAGTCTATTTGAATTCTTTGGAAAGGGAAATCTGGCTTTGGAGAATGCCTTTGGGGAACATGAACAGGCCTCCCTGCATTGTACAGAGCACAAGTGAGACATGAAGCACAAAACCTGGCTGCAAATGCACTAAATCCAGGTGCTATCCAATAGCAGTCAGTAAGTGCCACCATCGCGCCCTTAGCAAGATGACTGACGCCATGTGCCAGCTGTGCTAAAACTGGGTACAAACTCCTGGGTAGACACCACCTGTTGTCAGCGCTCCACAGGCCCTGCTGATTTTGGGTAGCATTACATTTGATCCACTTATCCTTCTCTTCATCAGGGGCCTGGTTCTGCAACTGAATTAGAGTTTCTACATCCCACTGCTCTTGATGAGGGGAAACTGTCCCCGCTACCTGGGCGACCTCTACAGTGGGTGTGACTCCAAATGCCATAAGGGCAGCATCCTTTGCCGCTTGGTCCGCTAAAGCATTTCCTCTGGCTGTCATGTCACTTCCCCTTGCATGCCCTTTTACCTTCAAGATGGCAACTTCTGCTGGTTTCTGAAAGGCCTCAAATAGCCGCTCTATGACTTTTGCATGTCTCACTGGCTTCCCTGCACTAGTCAGAAAGTGCCGTGCTTTCCAGATAGGCCCAAAATCGTGGGCTATTCCAAATGCATATCTGCTGTCAGTGTAAACATTTCCCCTTTGATACTCTAGGAGATGACATGCTTTGACTACAGCATACAACTCCGCTTCCTGTGCTGACATCTGGGGTTTCAATGCTTCCTGATGTAAAATGGTGTCTGTAGTGGTTACAGCAAACCCTGTGTGTGGCTGACCATCATCAGTGTAAAATCTGGAACCATCTACGAATAAGTGTGTGTCACAATCTGATAAGGGCTCATCTTTTGCTGGTGTGACAGAGGCCCTTTCTACCTCCATAAGAGCCATACAATCATGAGAAAAACTCTCAGGTTCTACATCAGTACCATTTGTTGCATCTTTCTCATCAATTATAGGAAGAAGAGTAGCCAGATTTAAAGTAACACATCGTTTGATTGTTAAATTCGATTGAGCAAAAAGAGCAGACTGGTACTTGTCAAATCTACTGGCAGACACATGTCTAGTATTTACTTGATTCATGATTTCCTGTACTGCATGTGGCACATACAGGATCAGAGCAGAATCTAGTACAAGCTCCGTTACTTTGTCTAGCAGCAAAGAGCAGGCTGCTATGGCTCGCATACAACTGGGGAAGCCCTTGATGACAGGGTCTAATGAGGCTGATACATACATCACAGGCCTCTGTTTGTCTCCATGTAGCTGGGTGAGTACACCTGCAGCAAATCCATTGACTTCATGACAGAACAACGAGAAAGTCTTAGTATAGTCAGGAAGTCCAATGGCGGGAGCTTCAGACAAAATTTTAATAAGCTCCTTCATCTGCAATTCATTGTCCCATGTGAGTTTGAAAGGGTTTCTAGTGGTAGCCTCATATAGAGGAGCCATAAGTTCTGATGCATTTGGAATCCAGTCCCTACAATATCCCACTAACCCCAGGAAGGCACGTAGTTGCCGGACATTTCTTGGCTTTTCAAAGTTTTGTAGAGTTTTAACTCGATCTGGGGTTAGGTGACGGATTCCATGTGAAATGCAGTGACCCAGGAAGATCACTTTCTCTTGGCAGTATTGTAGCTTATCTTTGCTAACTTTGTTGTTACTGTTATAGAGAAACAGGAGAAGGCTTACTGTTTCTCTGCTACAAATGTCCTTTGTATCAGAACAAATAAGCAAATCGTCTATGTACTGAAGCAAAACTGTGTTTGGGTGTAAGGGGGACCATTGGTCCAATACTTGCTTTAACGCAGTATTATATTCAGAGGGGCTACTCACACAGCCTTGGGGCAATCTTGTCCATGCTAACTTTTGGGCATCATGGGTAAATGAAAAAAGGTGCCAGCAATCTGGGTGCAGGGGCACCGAAAAGAAAGCATTTGCAAGATCAATCACTGTAAAGCAGGTGCTGGAGGCAGGTATTCCACTTAGTAAAGTGCGGGGGTTGGGCACGATCGGGGTATCTGCCTCTATTATATTGTTAATGGCTCTCAAATCATGCACCATGCGATATGTCACCTGCCCACCCTTCTTGTCTGGCTTCTTTGCAATTGGGAACAGGGGTGTATTGACCTGGGACTTAATTGGTACAACAACCCCTGCTGCTTTCAGTTGAGTGATTTGATCCTTTATCCCCTCAGTCTGAGCAATACTCAGTGGGTACTGTTTAATCTGTGGGAGATGGGCTCCTGGTTTAATTTTTATCATGACTGGGGTGCAATCCAGCAGACCTACATCATATTTACTGGTGGCCCATAATTCAGTGGGAATCACTTTCAATTCTGGTGGAAATGGCAGAGTGGAGTCTTGGATTAAAAATACTCCACAGGCAGAATTTAAAACTTCTCCTGATAGACTACTGACCACTTGGACTCCTGTAGGAGTGTAGTCTATGTTTGCTAAAATTTGGTTCAAAATGTCAGCTCCCAAAAGATTGGTAGGAACTGTGTCTGAAACTAACACTTTAGTGACAATTTCTGTTTGCTGTCCTAGCCTGAGTTTAAGTGGCTTGGACTCAACCAAATCAGTAGAGGTCCCGGTTAGGCCAACACCAGAGATAACATTTGTAGATAATAATCCTGGAGGTAAGTCCTCTATATTAAAAACACTTTGGCTTGCACCAGTATCAATTAAACAGGTTAATTCTGTTTCTCCTCCAGGATAGGGGAGTTCTTGTAAAAATACTTTTACTCTGGCCTCGGGACCATTGTCTCCCCTATTTAACATGATTGATACTGGCATGCCACTTTCCTATGCCTGATCCACTGCTTTTGGCAGAGAACTGGGATCAGCATGAGGGGCCTCTAAGCTCTTTCCTAGTCTACGGTCAGGAAGATGGCAGAATTTGGCTATGTGTCCTTCCCCATCACAATTGTAGCATATAATTGGTCCCCGATTGCCATGATTTCTGAAATTGCCTTTGCCTCTTCCTCTTCCTTTTCCTCTCTGCTTCCCCATGTACATTACCTTGGGTTTGCTGTCTTTTTGGTTAATCCTGTTTTCTATGGACAACAGGATAGGCAGGACGTCTCGAATAGACATATTGCCTGCCTCAGGCCTTGCTGTGAACAACTTTTCTTTCAACTGGGGTATTAAACCATCAAGAAACCTTTGTTTCACCAGTTGTGTAGATGGACTTGCAGTTTCTCCCGCCTTCTCTTCCTCTATTTTAATGCCTGCTTCCTCAGCCATATCACTTAACCGCCTCCAATAGGCCCCTGCTGCTTCCTCTTTCCCTTGCTTAGCATTCATAAATTCAGCATGTCTGGTTTGTCCATATATTTGGGGCAATTTTTCCTTCAATTTCTCACAAACCTCCCGTCCACTAACCATCTTACCTAGATTTTTGATGTCTACACCACATTCTTAAAGTATATAGCCAGACATGTTGCTTCCCACTGCTTTAATAAGAAGCTGATGAATGTCAGTAGCAGAAGCCTTATATGCTTCCTGTGCAGCACTAAGTTTGTTTGCAAACCCAATTGGATTCTTTCTAGGATCTCCCAATCCCTCTAATATGGCTCTCATATCTTGGGGACTAAAAGGTACATGCCATTTAATTTGAGACTTACTGTCAACAGCATCACCTTCAAAAACTAATTGGGTTCTGACAGGATAAACTGCAACAGATTTCTCTATGCCAGGGGCAGAAGGGCTGGCATCTCCCTTCCTTCTCTCTTAATCTTGCTGCCACAATTTGGAAATTATGGTTTGCTCTGGAAGTTCAGACTCTATCTCTCTTTCTCTGGCCAAAGCCTTAAGTTCAGAGAGATCTAGGTTTGCATATGTGCCTTTTGATTTATGCCAATCATCTGTTTCTAGGATACGAGCCAAATCCCTCTTTGTAGGTTGATATGGGGCTGTTAAACCTCTGCTCTCTACTATATTGCATAGCTCATCTTTTGTGTGTTCCATGTAATCTAATTCTTTTGCTTTTGTGCGTGGAACCCTTAAAGCCAAACTGGCAGCCACATAAGGTGGGGGGTCCTCCTCTACAGAGTCTTCTGGCCAAACGTAGTAAATTTGGGCAGTACTTTTATTAAATATCTCCGTCAAGCCAGTTTGATTTGCTACTTTAGCTTCTGTCTCCCATGTGCAAGCTATTCTCCACGTTCCTTCACTGCACAGTAGTGGGCCATAATCGTGCAGAAAAGTTTGCCATACTTTTAAATCAAAAGTCCCTTCAGATTTTAAAGGTTTAGCTGTTCCCTTTGTCCATTCTACCCATTTATCTAGGGGCTCAGTATAGGCAGAACCGTACCTTCGGTTCATATATTCTCTAGCGCTCATCTTGCGCTGGGCATTTTCTGAAGGCCTCTCTCCCTTCATTCCCTTAATTAATTTAATGCCCATAATGACTGGCCAGTCTTCTCTCTTCTCTACTTGTGCCTATACCCTCTTGCCTCTAAAACAAATAGTACAGCAAATCTGCAGATTTACAAGAATAGTCTCCACTTATCTACGTGGATAGAAGGGGTTTATGACAATAGACAAAACACTCATTAAGAGACCCTCCTCGTCTCTTCTCTTCTCTGTGAGTTTTATCTGACCCTACCATGCGCCTCTGACCCAGGTCGCCCACAAGGAGTCAACGCAGGGAACTGCAGAGGATTTTCCCTATCCACACACAGTCCAACCCGTGAAGGGGGACACAAACACATTCACACACACACGTTACCCAACCAGAAAGGTCCGAGAGTGGTCTGGTTTCCTTGAGAACCGACAGATAGGATACATAGGAAAAGGCAGAAATATAGCAAGCTTAAGGGCAGCTTACCTAGCCGGCATTTGAGGTCTGCGTTTCCCGATGATCCCGATCGAAGCGCGGTTCCTTCTGGAGACTCTGCCAAACTCCTGTTATGACTCGCCAAGACTGATATGACTGATTTCTGATTGGGACTCTAAAACAAAGTTAATACTGCAGCTGCAGGAACAGATTCACAGGACTCAATCACTGTGTTTAAAATGTCCGTTCAGTGAAAAATTTATTATTACATGTTATTTTATACATAGATAAGAAAGGGGTGGTGTGAGATGTTATTAAAAACGAACAAATAGCAATATGTTATTAAAAGCTAACAAATAGAAATATATTATTAAAAACTAGCGAATAGAACAATTGCAAAAGTAAAACCTTGAAAAGGGAGGGGGGAGTAGAGAGCGTTTAGTAGGAGAAGTGTCTGTGTGTTAGGTGAAGGTTACAGAACACATTTCAACAGTGAGAACAAAATGGATTCTCTTGTGCTTAAATGAACAGTACAATGAATGTCCATGTCAAGAGTCAATATGAAAAGGTCTGAGTATAGAGAACCCACAACCTTGGAGCTTGAGACGTTGTTATTAGTAGTTATTAGGTCCAGAATCCTCACAGAGCAGTAGAGAGTAGCTCCTCTCATGATGGACTCTGACACACCCTATCTGCGCCCACCAGTACCAACTCCATGTGTCTGCTACAACTGCGAAAGACCCAGCCACTCCAGAAGGGAATACCGAAGCCCATGGAAATTCACCCACAGTCAACCAAGCCCCAACCATGGTCCACATGAAAGCGCCCAGTACCAGGGACATGACACCTCACCTCGCCTACCTCTCCGGATCACATGGACCTTCTCCACAAGGATTCAGGCAAGCCTGTTTCACCTGCCAGCTACACCTGGACTGTTATGCCCCAAGGTGCCCAGAACTCCCCCTCCCAATTCGCCAAGGCAACAGCCCTCATTCTGGACACCTGGATGAAGTTACACCCAGACATTGTACTCCTTCAGTATGTAGATGACCTCCTGCTTGTGATTGCCTCAATCTACTCTGAAAGCCTCCTCCACTACCTGGTTGAGCAAGGTTGCAAGGCCTTAAAAAGCAAAAAGTCCAGAAAGAAGGTGATTTTCCCAGGCCTCTGCATCTCCCAAGGCACCTGACATCTCACTGAAGAAAGAGTTGCTGCAATCAAGGGCGTCCCTTTGCCTCAAGGTCAAGAATCCCTTTATAATGCCCTGAAATCTGACCCTTTCCTGCTTTCTCCAGAAGCTGTGGACAATTTTGAAACTCTGCTTTGGGACTAAAAGACTTTCAAACTGTTTGTCTCAGAGAGGCAAGGACATGCCACAGGAGTTTTGCCTCAGGCCCATGATAACAGACTCAGGGTATCATTCCTGTCAACTGGACTCAGTGGCCAGGGGGGGGCTCCTGCCTTAAAGCCGTCTGTGCAGCCCAATGCCCCTCATGACATAATTGCCATACTGAACCAAGTACAGCCCAAACACCTGTCCTCAGCAAGACACCTCAGACTTCAGTGTGCCTTGCTTCTCCCCGATAACATCACCATCCTCCGATGTGATACCCTTAACCCATCCACTCACCTTCCTATTCTCGAGGGGGGAACCTCTTTGGAAAATGATTCTCATCTCACCGCTCATGACTGCTTCGAAGTGATGAAGATGGACACAACACACTTACCGACAGTCAGTGAAACAGCATGCAAATTGGCAGAAGGAAATTTTGGGATCATCCGGAAAACCAGAGGGTTCCTGACAGCAGCAGGAACACCTGTAAAATACAGTGCAGCTATCAAGGACTTAATGGATGCCCTACTCCGCTGGGAAACAAGAATGCACCTATCCTAGATGACCCAATAGACACCCCTGAAGAGACTGTACAAACCAATATGATTCTACAAAACCTTCCTGTAAACAGGACTCACCTCAAGGAGCAACAAGAGACAGCTGACAAAGAAGAAAAAGAAGTGTGGATCAAAAAAGGAGCCACAGAAGTTGAAGGAATCACGGAATTAAACAAGAGACTGCGTCTGCCACGTAGGCCGGAAGCCTATCCCGTTACCAACATGACAGTGAAGACTACAGCTAAAAGACTTTTAACAGAAATAGTGTGCAGATATGGTGTTTCAGAGGTTATAGAGAATGATCAGGGGGCGGCTTTCACGGCCTCAGTAACCAAGGAGATATGGACAGCCTTAGGGGTCACACTAGCTTTCCACACTCCATAGAATCCTCAGAGTAGTGGGAAGGTGGAAAGACTGAATAGCACAATAAAGTCTAGAATGCTGAAAATGTCTCAGGAAACGGGAATGAGTTGGCCAGACAGCCTACCCATTGCCTTTGCCATTGCCTTGTTCAGTGTTAGGTACACCCCAAGGGGAAATCATGGTTTGTCACCCTATGAGATATTGTTTGGCTCAGCCCCCAGACTGGGTTGTTATTTTCCAAAACAGTTGCAACTTCAATCTGATGTATTAACTGATTATGTGACTGCTTTATCTCGAGAATTAACCTGTATCCATGCGCAAGTGTTTTCTTCCATTCCAGATCCTGAGTTAGACACAGGATCGCACAAGTTGGTCCCTGGTGATTGGGTCCTGGTAAAGAAGTTTGTGAGGAAACACACCCTTGAACCCAGATATGATGATCCTTTCCAAGTCCTTCTGACAACTACCACATCAGTAAAAGTGGCCGGAAGGAACTCGTGAATACACGCCTCTCACCGCAAGTCCTGTGCCCGAGGAAGAGGCTGAGGAGACCATGATCCTGTTTATCCTTTTTATTGTGATTGTTGTTCAGGCACAATAAGTAGCCATCAAACAGAAAGATGGCATAACCCAATTCTGGTATAGTTCATCCAACACACATGTTGCCACTTTCATATCCCCTTATAGTAAGATACTTCCAGGTACTGATTACAGTGTCAGGTCCAATGAAAGAGCAATAGGTCCCATGACTGTGTATGTATGTGTCACTGACACATATTGAAGTCACTCATTGATAGAATGACAATCAACAAGCACACAGATCAATACTTCACCAAAGTTTATTGTGAGTCTTATAGTGAGGTGTCTGCAGATCTAGTGCAAAATAAGGTCCACTCCTCAGGAGACGTGTACCGGATCTGTGGAGACATGAAAATTAGAAGTAGAATGACAGGACAGTGAACAGGAGAATATGCACTGGCAAAAGCCATAATGCCTCTGCATATTCTCTCAAAAACCCCAGAGCCGGAAGCCAAGGATGTACCCAAACCCAACAAAATACGCAGGAGTGCCCCAGCAGGAAGTTTTGACCCCCACGTATACATAGACGCCATAGGGGTCCCAAGGGATGTCCCAGATGAATTCAAAGCAAAAGACCAAGTAGCAGCAGGTTTTGAGTCGCTGATACCCATTATCACTGTAAATAAGAATGTAGACTGGATAAAATACATCTACTATAACCAACAAAGATTTGTCAATTACACCAGGGATGCACTCCAAGGTTTGGCTGAACATTTTGAGGCAACTTCACACATGACTTTCCAAAACCATATGGTCTTAGACATGCTCCTAGCTGAAAAGGGGGGTGTATGTAAGATGATCCCCGAGACAAGTACATGCTGCACTTACATCCCAGACAACACCGGCCCAAATGGTAAAGTGACTTTAGCCATCCAGAAACTAGAGGACCTGTCCAAAGAATTAAAACAGAATTCAGGGCTCATCAAACCCTGGGATCAGTATTTTACCTGGATAAAGGGAGGATGGCAGGGACTATTGACCTAGATAGGGATAGCCATCCTGGTAATAGCTGCCATAATCTGTTGTCTTCTCCCCTGTATTAGGAAGTGTTTAGAAAAAGCTGTCGATCAAACTACCCCTACGTTCGTGAACCAAGAGATACCAGATGATGATGACGATGTCTATGTAAGGCTTGATGAAAATTATGATGATAATTATGTGTTACACTCCGTTACAGTCAGCCTCCCCCGAGATGCAGCACTGTAGGGCTATAGGGACAGATAGCACCTGGCTACATTTCGCCAGCTGTATCGAGGGGGGTGGTGAGCTAGTCACTGCCCTTTCTCTAAATTCAGCTTAAAAGAGTTGCAGAGGCAAATGGGCCGGGTGGTTATAGGTGGTTTATTAGTGTTAGGGACAGTTTTTGGGAAATAAGTAAATAAGCATTTCAAGGGGGGACTGTAGTGGATGTGATTATGAGTGCCATGATGAAATGCCTATTTCTAATATAATCGCATAGATATAAGTGCTTATCTCATATAACCAGCTATTAGCCTTAACCATGCTCAATTAGATGTCTGCCAGCTTCCCCCTTTTTGTGGAAGAGAATTGCAAGAGTTAAGAGCAAGTTAAGTTTGCAGCACTCTCTGGATCTTTCGGTACTGCTCATACTCTCTTAATTTCATGTCCGACCACCGCTTCCTGAGCTGATCTTTCGATCGTCGTACCCCGAAATTCCAGTGCAGACTTTTGACCACTTTTGCCATTATCTTGGCCTTTCGGACATTGGGGTTGGGGTAAGGTCCATACTTTCCATCATAGTCGGCCCTCTTCAGGATGTCGACCATCTCCAACATCTCCCCAAAGGACATATTTGATGCCTTAAATCTTTTCCTTCTGGATCCAGACGTTTCTGGCTCCGGGCTTTCCTCCCCCTCCACCTCGTTGCTATAATTAGCACACATCTGCTCTGACTCCACCATGTGCTCTTCCCCCACTGCGCCGAATGAAAACGGGCGGGTAATAGACTAGAAAGAGCACCAGGGGCGGGCGGAGTTACACGCATGCGCAGTGTGTATAAAGCATAACACGCGTGCATAGTACGTACGATCTGTGAGCGGAGGAAGGAGTATCGGAGGCGCCGATAGTGATAACAAAGGTAATATCTAAACTTGGGCCTATACTGCTTCTAGATTGAGGCCTATATTGTAACAAGATTAGGAGAGTTTTGCCTGACATTAAGGTTTGTCTTGTGTTGTGTCTTGCAGTGAAAATGGATATCTTGAAAGATAACGACTTTATAGCAATCGTCATTGATATGTTCAGGGAGCTGCCTTGTCTATGGGAGATAAACCACCCTGAATATAAGAAGGTCCAGGATTCCCAGAGATCCGGAGCTGCAGATGACATTTATGTCCCCAGGCTCTGGTACTATGACAGACTGCATTTTCTGGCAGGTCAGACTAAACCCAGGCCAGCACTCTCCAATCTTCCTTCCAGGCTTCCTTCTCCCCCAGCTGAGGCTTCTGACGCCCAACCTGGGCCTTCCAGGCAGCAACATGTGGAGGAGCCAAGCTTGAGCCAGGTATAGCATTCCTCTAAATATTTCTGGTTGTCCAATTAATGATGTTAACTAGATGTTAGTTTGGAGTACTAATTTATGATTGTGATTGATGATGCAAAAACTAAAACCATGTCCCTTTTTCATACACAGGAGGTGGCCGGGCCAAGCAGGCTGCCTGATACCCAGGTCCCTCCCCTACATCTTCAAAGAAAAAGTGTCAGGAAGATGAGTAACCTGGAGGAGGCTGCCATAGGCCTCTTTTGGAAGGCTACAGAGGCCCTGAGAATCTCCCATACTGTGGAGGAGGACTTTGCTTGCATAACTGCCTGCAAAATGCTGCAGATGGAGGAGGGCCAACGACTCCTGTGTGAGTCCTTATTTTGGAAGCTCTCAATAAGGGGTTGAGGGGCCAAATAACATGTTCTACCCACATTTGTGACCTCACACATAGTCCTCCTCCTCCTCCAGGTCCTACTATTCCTCCTCCTCCTCCAGGTCCTACTCCTCCTCCTGCCACATCTCCAATACCAGAGCCACAGGAAGGAAGCGTGGAAAGAAGACCAGAAAGTGTTGACCCTGGGTCCAGTCTGGTCTGGCAAAAGATGCAGGCTCTTGTAGTACCACAGCCTGGGGACACAGATGTCATCTGCTGCTTTCATGATCTCTGGGACTTCTGGAACAGACTGCACTCCCTTAGATAAGGACTCCTCAGGCCACCAATTTTGATGTTAAATAATTGATGTCTGCCCTGGGGGTCCAAGGCTTCGCCAGTTTCTGCTGTTTCTCCAGTGTTGTCTCCCTCTTTGTTTGGTTCTGAGCCCTTAATAAAGGAATTTTTGTTTCAATTCTACTTGCCTATGTGTGTTTTCCTTAAAAAAGGACAGTTGGTTTGTGAGGAGGCAGGTACATTTCAAAAATACTATGTGAAATTAACAAGGGACACCAACACCAAGCAACCTTCTTGAGATTAAATAATATAAGATATCAATGGTGTTGTGGTAACTTGACACACAAAACATGCACAAAAATATTAGGGAGTAAAACTAACCAAAAAATAAAACAAAGATCAGCCTTGAAAAAAATACAAACCCCCCCCCCCCCCCCCACAAAAAAGCCTTTAAAAAAAAAACAAAAAAAAAAACAAAAAAAAAATAATTTTGTCAGATGTGACAAATCAAAATATATTGAGGGAATCCCGATAAATAATAAAGAAAGAAGTTTCAGAGAAGTCTGTGTGAATATGAGCAGCAAAACTACTTCATTCTTCTCACATTATAAAGAAGAAGAGAGTGCGCTGTATTAAACCATTTTTTACATTGCAGCGTGACGAAAGTGCTGTATCCATTCCAAACGCTAATTTTACAAGACCGAGCTGTTCCGTCTCGGAATTTTCTTCTGAGCATGCGTTGCACTTTGTGCATCGGAACTTGCCACATACGGTCGGAATTGACGAGATCGGATTTTGTTGTCGGAAAATGTTATAGCCTGCTCTCAAACTTTGTGTGTCGGAAAATCCGATGGAAAATGTCCGATGGAGCCCACACACGGTCGGAATGTCCGACAACACGCTCCGATCGGACATTTTCCATCGGAAAATCCGACGTGTGTACGGGGCATTAGTGTACTGTGTCCTCTGCACAGTGTGCACCTACAGCTACCTGAAGAAAATTGGTGGTGTTTTTCTGATCCTATTAATACCACAGACAGGCAGCTACAGTATTTGCAGTTAGTGTACTGTGTCCTCTGCACAGTGTGCACCTAAAGCTACCTGAAGAAAATTGGTGGTGTTCTTCTGATCCTATTAGTACCACAGGCAGGCAGCTACAGTGTTTACAGTTAGTGTACTGTGTCCTCTGCACAGTGTGCACCTAAAGCTACCTGAATACAATTGCTGTTGTTCTCCTCCTATTAAAACCACAGGCAGGCAGCTACAGTATTTACAGTTAGTGTACTGCATCCTCTGCACAGTGTGCACCTAAGGCTACCTGAATACAATTGCTGTTGTTCTCCTTCTATTAATACCACAGGCAGGCAGCTACAGTATTTACAGTTAGTGTACTGCGTCCTCTGCACAGTGTGCACCTTAAGCTACCTGAACACAATTGCTGTTGTTCTGCTCTTATTAATACCACAGGCAGGCAGCTACAGTATTTACAATTAGTGTACTGTGTCCTCTGCACAGTGTGCACCTAAAGTTACCTGAATACAATTGCTGTTGTTCTCCTTCTATTAATACCACAGGCATGCAGCTACAGTATTTACAGTTAGTGTACTGCGTCCTCTGCACAGTGTGCACCTAAAGCTACCTGAACACAATTGCTGTTGTTCTGCTCTTATTAATACCACAGGCAGGCAGCTACAGTATTTACAATTAGTGTACTGTGTCCTCTGCACAGTGTGCACCTAAAGCTACCTGAAAACAATTGAAGTTGTTCTGCTCCTATTAATACCACAGGCAGGCAGCTACAGTATTTACAGTTAGTGTACTCTGTCCTCTGCACAGTGTGCACCTAAAGCTACCTGAAGAAAATTGGTGGTATTCTTCTGATCCTATTAAAACCACAGACAGGCAGCTACAGTATTTACAGTTAGTGTACTGTGTCCTCTGCACAGTGTGCACCTAAAGCTACCTGAATAAAATTGCTGGTGTTCTTCTGCTCCTATTAATACCACAGGCAGGCAACTACAGTATTTACAGTTAGTGTACTGCGTCCTCTGCACAGTGTGCACCTAAAGCTACCTGACCACAATTGCTGTTGTTCTGCTCCTATTAATACCTCAGGCAGACAGCTACAGTATTTACAGTTAGTGTACTGTGTCCTCTGCACAGTGTGCACCTAAAGCTACCTGAAGAAAATTGGTGGTGTTCTTCTGATCCTATTAATACCACAGGCAGGCAGCTACAGTATTTACAGTTAGTGTACTGCATCCTCTGCACAGTGTGCACCTAAAGCTACCTGAAGACAATTGCTGTTGTTCTTCTACTATTAATACCACAGGCAGGCAGCTACAGTATTTACAGTTAGTGTACTGTGTCCTCTGCACAGTGTGCACCTAAAGCTACCTGAATAAAATTGGTGGTGTTCTGATCCTATTAATACCACAGACAGGCAGCTACAGTATTTACAGTTAGTGTACTGTGTCCTCTGCACAGTGTGCACCTAAAGATACCTGAAGACAATTGCTGGTGTTCTCATACTAATAATACTACAGGCAGGCAGTTGATTCTGCTAGCTGCAGTATCAGTATATATATATACATCCCAGCGTTGTGCAGCTACATTTCACTACAGGCCATTAGTATGTCTGGAAGGCCAACAAGGAGAGACAGACAGTCACAAGCCAAAAAAAGAGGGCAAGCAGGCTCTGTGTCTAGAGGCAACAGTGCTGGTCATGGAGACGGTGCATCCTCATCAGCACGTGGCAGTGGGACACGCTTGTCCTTTTTTTCAGAAGCTGGCCGTGTTGAGCCGCAACATGAGGAAGACTTGGTAGAGTGGATGACCAAGCCGTCCTCATCCTCCTCATCCTCTCTCACCCAGGCTCAGGGTACTTTGTCTGGCAAAGCAGCTGCCAACGTGGCCTCTTCCCTAGGCTCAATGGCATCAGTCACTCCTTCCCTAGCCCCACCATGTCCTCCTGAGGAGTCCCCCAAACTGTTTGACCACAGTGTTAGGTACATGCTCCAGGAGAATGCCCCGCATTTTAAAGGCTCCGATGATGGTACCCAGCTAGAGGAAGGCAGTAACGTGAGCCCAGGGACGTTACCTATCTTTCACCGCACACTGGGTGACTATTCTGGCAGCTGGAAAGGATGCAGGATGGGGTGCAGTAGTGTTGGAGGTTGTTCCGCCACCACGCCTCCAAAATTCTACTAGTGGTTATTCCACACCTCTCTCCTCCACCCCCTCCTCTTCTTATTCCTCCATGGCCTCTTCCTGTGCTGATTTGTCCTCGGAACCAGCAGTGCTCCGTAGGCGTTCAAGGGGCTACGCAAGCATGCAGGCAAAAAAGATGCCATGCGGTGCTTGAGCTGGTGTGCTTGGGGGACAGGAGCTACACTGGGGCAGAGATTCTGTCAGCTCTGCAGGGGAAGGTTCAGAGGTGGTTGACGCCAAGCTTAAGGCATGTATTGTGGTTTGCGACAATGGCACCAACCTCCTCTCTGCACTCTGACATGGACAACTGACCCATGTGCCCTGTTTGGCTCACGTCCTTAACTTGGTGGTGCAGCAGTTCTTGGGCAGGTACCTGGGCCTACAGGATGTCCTGAGGCAGGCCAGGAAAGTCTGTGTGCATTTCTGCAGGTCATATAATGCCAGTGCTCGGCTGGCTGACCTCCAAAAGGAATTTAACCTGCCCAAGAACTGCCTAATCTGTGACATGCCCACCAGGTGGAACTCAACGTTGGCCATGCTGCAGCGGCTACACACACAGCAAAGGGCCATCAATGAGTACTTATGCGACTATGGCACCAGTAGAGGGTTAGGGGACCTTGATTTTTTTCCCCACACCAGTGGGCTATGATCAGGAAATGCATGCACTGTCCTGTCACTATTTGAGGAGGCAACGAGGATGGTGAGCAGTGACAGTGCATGCATCAGTGACACTGTACTTCTTGTCCACCTGTTGGAGCACACGCTGTGTTGAATAATGGACAGGGCACTTGAGGCAGAACAGAGGGAGGAAGAGGAGGACTTCCTTACCTCTCAAGGCCCCCTCTATCCAGACAGTGTTCCTGCACGCCCGCTGATCTCACAGGAAGAGGACAAGAAGGAGGAGGAAGAGGAGGATTCTGTTAGCATGGAGGTGGAGCCTGGCACTCAGCATCAGCAGCAGTCTTCAAGGGATCATTTACAGTCCCAAGAAACCCATGGACTTGTACGTGGCTGGGAGGAGGTGGCTACAGATCATGTCGTCCTTAGTGACCCAGAGTACTCCGGACCGAATGCCTCAGCAAACCTACGCTGCATGGCCTCCCTGATCCTGCAAAGCCTGCGGAAGCATTCTCGTATTCGTGGTATCAAGGAGAGGGATCAATACTGGCTGGCAACCCTCCTTGATCCACATTACAAGGGTAAGGTTGCGAATCTTATCTTGTCATTGCAGAGGGAGCAGAGGATGAAACATCTTTGGGAGGCCTTGCAGAAAGGTCTGTGCAACACGTTCCCAGAGACTGGGAGGTTACAAACTCCTGTTCCTGGACAACGTGTTGCTGAGGCTTCGGTCAGTCAAAGAAGGAGCGTTGGAGAAGGTGGCCGTCTGACCGATGCGCTCAGACAATTTTTTAGTCTGCAGCCCCAAGGTATGATCAGTTCCAGCAACCATCGCCAGCGTCTGTTTTACATGGTGCAGGAATGCCTAGGGGCAAGATCTGACTTGGACACCTTTCCCAACGAAAATCCTCTGGGTTACTGGGTCTTGAGGATGGATCACTGGCCAGAGCTTGCACAGTATGCAATTGAGCTACTGGCCTGTCCTGTATCCAGCGTTCTTTCTGAATGCACATTCAGTGCTGCTGAAGGCTTTGTAACCGATCACAGGGTGTGCCTGTCCACCTACTCGGTCGATCGACTGACCTTCATAAAAATGAATCAGTCTTGGATCACCACCAGCTACAAGGCACCTGATGCTGATGTAACCAAATAATTTTTTTTTTGAAATGTCAGATGCCTTCAAGACTGCCTATGCTAATGCTGACTGACTATCTTGTTATGCTGAGTGATTATCATCTTCCTCCTCAATGATCATGCTGATAGCTTGTAAGAACATTTTTGGTTCTGGGCGCCGCCACCAGTGGCTAAGGCCCAATTTTTCAGCCCCTGTTTAACAGGGGCATGTAATTACAATTTTTGATGCAATACTTTGCAGCAGGGTTTGTTCCTGCACTCGACAAGAGAATTTGTGAGGGTTTGCAGTGTTGTGGCACCAGTACCAGTGCCTAAGGCCCAATTTTTCAGCCCCTGTTTAACAGGGGCATGTAATTAAAATTTTTGATGCAATACTTTGCAGCAGGGCTCATTCCTGCGCTCCAACTAGAGTATCTGTGAGGGGTTGCAGTGTTGTGGCACCATCACCAGTGCCCAAGGCCCATTTTTTCTGCCCCTGCTCAACAGGGACATGTAATTACAATTCTTGATCTAATATTTTACAGCAGGACCCATTCCTGCGCCCACCAAGAGTAACTGTGAGGGCTTACAGTGTTGTGGCGACACCACCACCAAAGGCCCAATTTTTCTGCCCCTGTTCAACAGGTGCATGTAATTACAATTCTTTTTTTTTTTTGAAAATTTTTGTTTATTAACATTTTAACATGTAATTACAATTCTTGAATATTTCACAGCAGGGCCCGTTCCAGCGCCCACCAAGAGTAACTGTGAGGACTTACAGTGTTGTGGCACCAGCACCACCACCACCATCACCAAAGGCCCAATTTTTCTGCCCCTGTTCAACAATGGCATGCAATTACAATTCTTGATCTAATATTTCACATCAGGGCCCGTTCCTGTACCCACCAAGAGTAACTGTGAGGGTTTACAGTGTTGGGGCAACACCAACACCTAATGCCCCAATTTCTGCAGAGTATATAGGGCAGGCCCCTATTTTCAAACATCCAACTTACAAATGACTCCTACTTGCAAACGGAAGGAGACAATAGGAAGTGAGATTAAATCTACCCCTCGGAAGGGAAATTCTCTCCTGAGTTAATGTGGGAAAAACATGTCTCCTTTCCACTGATGCTTTATCACCAATCCTTGTTTCACTAAAAACCCCAAATTTTCAAAAAACATTTGTCATTGGGACAGAAAATGAGGTGAAATCTTCTGAAGAGGTGCACAGACAGCAAAACAAATGTTACAGGGGTGATAACCCTTCCCTATGTTTTCCAAAAAGCTTAAAAATAGATTTTTTGGCTGGAGCTACACTTTAAAAATGTACCAGTTCAAAATTACAAACAGATTCTACTTAACAATAAACCTACAGTCCCTGTCTTGTTTGCACTGCCTGTATACTGCTGTTCAGAGTATATAGGGCCTGGGGGCCCCACGCCTTTCCTTTTTTTAATTTGAGTGGGGGTTCCCCTTAATATCCATACAAGACCCAAAGGGCGTGGTGATGGACGGGGGGGGGTACCCAATGCCGTTTGTCGAACTGATTTTCATCCATATTGCCGGCACCTGACATTACATTAAGCAGTTTTAAATTACTTTTATTCCTTTAAAAATGTCATTTTGTGCAGGGACTGTTCTAAGCACGGGAAATACGCACCACTTTACAGGCATACTATAGACACCCCCCAGGTAAGATATTTAAAGGAACATTTCACTTTTTTTCACTTTAAGCATCTTTAAAATCACTGCTCCCGAAAAAACTGCCATTTTTAAAACTTTTTTTTTGCATTGATACATGTCCCCTGGGGCAGGACCCGGGTCCCCAAACCCTTTTTAGGACAATACCATGCATATTAGCCTTTAAAATTAGCACTTTTGATTTCGAACGTTCGAGTCCCATAGACTTTAATGGGGTTCTAAAGTTCGCGCAAACTTTCGGTCCGTTCACAGGTTCTGGTGCGAACCGAACGGGGGGGTGTTCGGCTCATCCCTAGTTCTGAGTAATTTTCTAGCAAAAACATGATTTTTACATGTAGGATGTAGGAGAGAAGTGTCAGTGTCAGAATTGGCCTGGGTGGCAAGTGGTTAATTACCATAAGTAATATACAAATAATTATTATATATTGGTTTAAAGGTAATTTGCTATATTTTCAAACACTGTACTCAAGTTAATAACTTCAAACCAGTAATTTCACAGTAAATAGATAAATAATAACTTATTATCTTATAACATATAGCATAATGATATATGATTTAGCTTGATTAAAACATTACCTTTTCAGCAGATTCTCATTCTCCCTCTTAAATGTGTGAGAAAAACATGGGATTATGGGTAAACCTTATATTTCCTTGTAATTAACAGGGCTAGGCTGGAAGGGAGCATTTATCTTTTATTGGACAGCTGGGCCCAATAGAACTTTACCATTGGTCCAAGGCTCCAAGCTGTCCATTGATCTCAGTGTCTCTGACAAGAAATGAGGAGAGGCACTGTGAACTCATCCTCTCAGTCTGCTGCAAACAGAGTGTGCCAGCTTGTATTTAAACTGGCCAGAGCTGTATGTAGCTTCCGAATGTAAATCCAGCCCTGACACATATACTGTACATACATACATACACACATACAGTACATATATATAACCTTTTTAAAAAAATGCAGATCTACTGACCTGCCTGATCCAGATACCTTCTCACTTGGCTGATTTTCCCTTTCATGTTTGGCTTCAGCACACCCGCTGCCCAGAGAAATGTTTATTTACATTCAGTTTAGTTATTTACTCCTACAGTCCTGCCGAGCAGGTCAGCGGTCTTGGGGAAACCTCCAGACTCCTCCACCCAGGGCTCTGTATATTGTCGGCTCTGCTCTTCAACTCTCGCTTTACCGACAGTTCGGAACTCTGCCTCCACATAGTGTCTTTTTCCTTCTCCCTTCTCACACAGCTACAGTGCACTGACAGACGAGCAGGAAGCATTCCATCTCGCAAACCAGGAGAGCACATCCCAGCAAGCTGTGCGGATGTCAGACCAGCCCTTAGCAACCAATGATGATGTCACCGGTTGGCAGGATGTGGACGGCAACCCATACAACTTTCCCAGTGTCTATAGCAGCTGCATTCATGTTTGGGACAGTGGACCAGCACAGCTGTAATAAAAAAAGGTTTAACTGGTGACAAGAATAATCTTTTTCCAGATGCCTGCTTAGTTAGGTAAGTTTTTGGTCATTTTGCTGCGGAACCCCTGGAGACTCCCCACGGCACCCCAGTGTGCCACGGCACACCGGTTGAGAAATGCTGCCTTAGATCACTCATAGGAGGTATATATTAAAAACAAAGCTCATAGTGTAGAAAAACTTAAAATCCACTGTTCAATATATGCAAAGATTATTACTAATGTTCATATAAGAAAAAAACATCTGGGTAGCAGTGACCATAACATAATTTAATTTATTGTAAGCTGTAAGCAACAAGCACATACTGGAAATATAAAAACACTTAACTTTAAGAGTGCTAATTTTCTAAGGATGAGGGCTGCTCTCCAAGACTTAGACTGGGAGGGAATATTGGCATAGATGAAAACAACAGAAATGGGAACTCTTCAAAAAGACTGTATCTGAACACACTGCAAAATATATTTCCATGGGCAATAAGTTTGAAAGGCTAAAAATAAAACCTATGTGGCTCACTGCCAAAGTTAAAAAAGCTATATATAATAAGAAAAGAGATTTTAAAAAATATAAAAATGAAGGAACACTATCATTGTTTAAATGTTACAAAGAATATAACAGAATATGTAAAAAGGAAATCAAGGCCGCAAAAATTCAAAATGAATGACAGATTGCAAAAGGTAGTAGGACAAACCCCCCAAAATTATTCAAATATATTAATAGTAAAAAGGTCAGGTCTGAGCATGTA